>NC_133656.1:187808469-188108469 GCF_009905375.1 Apium graveolens | reverse complement strand
AATTCCAATGCTAAAGCTATGAACTCACTTCTTAATGGCATGGTAGCTACCGAATTATGAAAAGTATCAGCATGTATTACTGCTAAACAAATCTGGGATACGATCAAAGTCAGTCACGAAGGCACTTCTAAGGTACGTGAAGTAAAATGAAGTATGCTAATGAGTGACTATGAAGGTTTCAGGTTAGAAAGAGATGAAAGCGTGCGAGATGCTCAAGGAAGATTCCTGACATTGATGAACTCTATCTCACTTCTGGAAAGGATCATTCATCAATTTGAGATCAATAGGAAAATCCTCATAGCAATGCCAAAGAAGTTTGCACCAAAGGTTACAATTCTGCAGGATTCAACACTTCTTTCAACTATGGACACTTTAACACTCTTCAGTGAATTGGAAGAGTTTGAAATCAGCTACGAAGATATGATAAAGAAGATGAAGTTCCTCGTAAAAAGACTCTAGCACTCAATGCCGAAGCTGATGAGTCTCCTGATGATTCTGATGAAGAGATTGCTCTTCTGACCAAGAAGTTTCATAAATTTCTTGCCAAACGGAATGCCTCCAAATGACCTATGAAGTCACAGTTTCCAAAGAAGGACTTCAAATCTAATCCTAGCAAGGAGAATAAAACAAATCAAAGTAAGGATACATGCTTTGAATGTGGAAAGAAAGGGCATTTCAAAAAGAACTGCTACAAGCTGAAGAATAAAAAGAAGGCACTAATCACTTGGAGTGATGATGAATCTTACGTTGAGATCGATTCAGACGATGGAGTTGCTCAACTCTGCTTTGCAGGACTCGAGGACAACTCCAGTGACAATGATGCGGTACAAAATATAAAATATAATTCAAGTACATCTTCATCTATGTTAAAATTGCAGGTCCAGGTTAAGAAGTTAAAAGAAAAGAATGCTTACTTAAAAAAAGCACTAAGTGAAGTTCTTAGTGAAATGGATGACCTCATGAAGGATATAGTCTTGGTAGCTGAAAACAAATCTTTGCTTGAAAGGGTTTCAAAACTGACTAAAGAAAATCAATATCTCAAAAATGAGATTGAGATGAAAGATGTCTGTCTTGAAGCTTTGAAGAAAGAGTCAATTTCTGTTGATCTAGAAACTGTCAAAAGAAACAATGTTCCTAATCCCCTGGTTCCGGAATTAAAGCAGAAAGTGGCACAGCTTGAAAAGGATTTAGCGAAATATTTTCATGGAGAAGGAACTTTGAATGCTCTTCTTGGTGAATAAAAATCTTCTCTTGATAAATGAGGTTTAGGATGTGAATCAATCAAGAAACATGCATTTCAAGGTGGTTATAAGCGAGCTCCTATGAAGTATAAGATGCCTTATGAGAAATGTCGAGATTGTGGCAAATTTGGCCACACTACATCTGAATCTAGATTATGTGGTATCAAGGGCCACTCTTCTAACTCATCTTATAAGTCGTCTGCTAGATATAAATCTGCTAATACCTCCTTTAATATTGTTCAGATGTGGGTTAAGAAATCAGATAGACGTTTATATAAGATGTGTGATACTAACTTACCAGGACCCAAGGTTAAGTGAGTACCGAAGAGATAAAAAATTATTTGCAGGTTTGCTTGAAGGTCCATGTTCCGCGAAATAAATGGGTCATCGACAGTGGTTGTTCACGTCATATGACGGGGGATAAATCCAAGTTTCTATCTCTAGTTACCAAGGAAGGTGGTTTAGTTACTCTTGGAGATTCAAACACCGTCCGAATTATTGGAAAATGCACCATTTGTAATGACAGGTTTGTTATTTCTAACGTTCATTTAGTTGATGGTTTGAAATACAATCTTATTAGTGTAAGTCAACTTACCGATGCTAGTCATAAAGTTAAGTTTGATAAAGATGTATGCTATATTGGTACTCAATCTAATGAGTTTGCTTTAGTTGCCAAAAGAAAAAGGAATATTTTTGTGTTAGATTTTGATGAACAGCAGGAGAAAATCTGTCTTGCTACTGTTCAATATCAGCAGAATCTTTGGCATCGACGTCTAGGTCATGTTCACATGGATCTTATTCGGAAGATGTCTTCTCATGATCTGGTACAAGGTCTGCCCAAGCTGAAATTTAAGAAGGTTGAACCTTGCACAGCTTGTCAGCTAGGAAAACAGGTAAAGACATCTTTTATTGCTAAGAATCGTGTGTCAACAACTGACCCTTTGCAGCTTCTTCACCTAGATATTTTTGGTCCTGAAAGGTATGTAAGTCTGGGAGGTAAAAATTATGCATTTATTATAGTTGATGATTACTCCCGTTTTACTTGGGTATTATTCTTACGGACTAAGGATGAAGCTTTTGTTGAGTTTAAGGATCTTATTACTAACCTTGAGACTAAGTATTCATATAAGCTCAAGACTATCCGTAGTGACTATGGAGGTGAATTCGAGAAGAATTTCACAACCTTCTACAAATCGAGAGGAATTAGTCATGAATTCTCAGCTCCTCATACTCCTCAACAAAATGACATAGTAGAATGCAAAAACAGAACTTTACAGGAAACTGCTAGAACTCTACTACATGAGAGTAAGCTTCCAAGAAAATTTTGGGCTGAAGCGGTACACTTCCTGTTATGTTTTAAATAGAGTACTTATTCGTCCAATTTTTCTTAAAACTCCTTATGAATTGCTAAAGAAAAGGACTCCTAACATTAGTTATTTTCGAGTATTTGGTTCCAAGTGTTTTATTTTAGATACTCAAAATAACCGAGGCAAGTTCGATGCAAAATCCACAGAAGGAATTTTCTTGGGATATTCAACAACGAGCAAGGCTTATCGTGTCTATAATTCTGTCAAGAACAAAGTAGAAGAATCCATCAATATTGCTTTTAATGAATCTTTAAGGAATATCACTCAAATTGATGAAGACACTGCAGATCTATCATCTCATTCTCAAATGAGACAGTCTCATTCTGAAAAGAGTCAGTCTCATTTGGAAAACTCAAGCAGTCAAGTCTCTCCAGGTCCATAGCAGTCTTCTGATAATTCTTCAGGATCTACTCAAGCTTCAGATGAATCTTCTGGTTCCTGATAGTGTTTCCAATGTGATATTTGTGACTCCTTTGGTTAACTCTTCTCAAACTGAAATGAGACAGTCTCATCCAAATGAGACAACTCCTATTTAGTTCCAGGCAGACAATTCTAATGAAGAAGAAGTGAGCAATATTCGTCTTCCAGACTCTTCCAGAACGGTGAAAAATCATCCACCAGATAATCTACTTACAGATTTGGATCAAGGAATCTCTACGTAAAGCAGACTTCATAATCTATGTGCATTCTGTGCTTTTGTTGTTGAGTTTGAACCAAAGAATGCTCAAGAAGCAGTTGCAGACGAACACTGGTCTGTGGTAATGCAGGAAGAATTGAATCAGTTCGAGCGTTGTGACGTTTGGGAACTCGTCCCACCTCCTCAGGATGCCAAGATCATTGGTACTCGTTGGGTTTTCAAGAATAAGAAGGATGAAGATGGAAATATCATTTGCAATAAAGCTCGTTTAGTTGCTAAGGGATACAACCAACATGAAGGAATTGATTACGATGAGACATATGCTCCAGTAGCTCGATTAGAAGTTATTCGAATTTTAATGGCTTTTACAGCTCACAAGAAGTTCAAGCTTTATCAGATGGACGTCAAGAGCGCATTTATTAATGGCTATCTTAAGGAAGAAGTTTACGTCAAACAGCCCCCAGGTTTTATTCATGAAAAATATCCTAACTATGTTTACAGGCTCAAGAAATCTGTCTATGGATTGAGACCGTCCCCTCGTTGTTGGTATGAACGTCTCAGTCAGTTTCTTGTAAATAATGGCTTCACTCATGGTACACTCGATCCAACACTCTTTATATTTCATAAACGTGATAACTTTTTTTTAGTACAAGTTTATATAGATGATATAGTATTTGGATCTTCTAACGAATCTTTGTGTAAGTGGTTTTCTGATTGCATGCATAAGGAATTCGATATGAGTTTGATGGGTGAATTGCAGTACTTCCTAGATATGCAAATTAATCAGTCTAATACAGGAATATTTATTCACCAAGGCAAGTACATAAAGGATCTACTCAAAAGATTTGCATTTGATCATGTCACACCTAAATCAACTCCGATGAGTACTTCAGTTAAGCTTACAAAGGGTGAACAAGGTACACCTGTAGATGTTACTAAATTTAGAGGTATGATTGGTTTATTGTTATATTTAACTGCCTCACGACCTGACATTATATATAGTGTATGCTTGTGTGCTCGTTTTCAATCTCAACCTAAAGCATCTCATTTGAATGCCGTCAAACATATTTTTAAATATTTGAAAGGTACGAGTGACTTGTGATTGTTTTATCCAAACTCCTCTTCCTTTGACTTAATCAGTTTTTCAGATGCTGACTATGCAGGATCACAGGTTGATAGAAAAAGCACAAGTGGTGCTTGTGAATTTTTAGGAGATTGTTTGGTTGCATGACATAGTAAAAAGCAAACATCTGTAGGTCTTTCTATGGATGAAGGAGAGTATATAACAGTTGGTAGTTGTTGTGCTCAAATTTTATGAATGCAACAAATATTGCAAGATTTTGGTATTTCTTACTTGAATATTCCTATATATTGTGATAATACCTCTGCAATTAATATCTCTAAAAATCTTGTCATGCATTCTCGTACTAAGCATATTGATGTTCGTCACCATTTTCTACGAGATAATGTTCTAAAGGTAATATTGAGCTTATATATATATCTACTGAGAAACAGCGTGCAGATATTTTCACTAAGCCATTAGCTGAAGATCGATTTTGTGTAATGCGACGTGAACTAGGTATGTGTTCCATGTAATTTTATGTGATTAATTGTGCATTTTGTCATAATATCTATATATGTGTTTGTATCTTTTATTCTTGTGATTATTAGAAAATTTAGTTATGTGTTAATGATTATTTACTACATGTGTTTATCTGTTTGTGTAATTATTAGTATTATTTTATTTTATTATTTTTAGTTCGTGTGTTGTTGCGTGTTTATTGCAAATAAATTTAGGATATCTTTTGATTTAACTTATCACCTCCTCGTACTTCGTGCATGTATTTTTTTCAGTACATCACTTCTTTCTCTCTTCTATTCGTTTCCTCTTCCATCTCTAACTCTTCAGTTCTTTCTTCTATTTAAACCAATTTTTTTTCTTAACTTTTTCGTTTTCTTAATCACCTAATCTATCTTAAATCTCACACCCTTTTCTTCTCTCTTCTCACCTACTCATCATTATCAATGGCACGTAAATCGACTCCCTTTATTCGATCAAGATCCGCCGCTCAGCGCACCCCAACCGATGGAGCCTCGGGCTCAAAGCGTCAAATAATCGGTAAATTGGAATCTGAAGCATCGAGCGCAGCGTATGAAAGTTCTTTTGAGCGACATGCAAAAGAAAATGTTTCGAAGGTGATGTTAAAGTTTATTTTGAAAGAATGTCTGTGTGATTTGGATCTTCTGAAGAAAGTCGGTGTTGTGGAGTTGTTTGAGTCGGTTGGATGTTCGTCGTTGCTTTCGCCCCCAGAGGTTATTTATCCCGAGTTAGTGAAGGAGTTTTACGCCAAGATTCGTATTCTGGATGGTAATATTGTGTTCTCGGAGGTGCAAGGGAATCCAGTTTGTTTTAAAGTTGATCTACTTGCAAGGCTTACGGGCGTTTCTGACAAGGGAATTTGTCCGTCGACTACTCATCGGGCTTTTCAAGAGATCCCCGACCTTCAGTATGAGGAACAGCTCAAAGTCATTCTTGGCGACAATTTCATTTCAGTCTCTATCAAACCTTTGGTAAACGATTTAACTCATGTCTCTCTTTTGTTGTTTCGTTTATTTCATACAAACGTACTCCCTCGCAAATATGGTCGTGATAGGGTAACCTTCCAAGATTCTATTCTTTTGTCTGTTTTTGTGAAAAAGATTCAGTGTGATATTGCTTCGCTGATTATAACCAATATGAGTCATTGTGTTAATCACAGTTCTATATATTTACCGTACCCCGGTCTTTTGTCTCATGTCTTTGAGTACTTTCGTGTGTTGAACCCTGCTTCTGTGTCTGACAAAATTTTGGTTGTTTTTTATTTTTCAGTGTTAACCTTAAATGGTTTGATTGTTTCTGAGTCAAATGAGTTAGTTTTTGATGATACTCATAGGAATGTAGGTGGAATTCCTAAGTCCCCAAATTATGCGTCCGACCCCTTTGATCAGCCTACAAACACTTTGCTTAATTCCTTATTGATTAAATTAAATGAAAATTCTACCTCTTTGGCTAATCTTAATCAACACTTTGCGTCTGTTGAGACTCTGGGTTCACTAACCTCACAGGTTAGTATGATGCATGCTTCGTTTGAGTTATTTCGAAAGTTTGTTTGTTCTTCCTTGGATTCGATCAATGCAAAGTTATCTATTTTGCATGCTTCTGATGTTAAGTTTTCTAAGACTCTTGATTTTGAGTTTGGAACCCTTCAAGAGGGTCTGGTTTCCTCGGCTAAGGCCTGGGAAAAAGAGTTTGTGAAGCTGTTTTTTAAATTGGGCTCCGAAACAAAGTTTGTGTCGTAGCAGTTGTCCGCTATGCAGGACAAGAGCAAAATGTACAGGCATAAGAAGCGTGACTGGATAGGGGATTGTACGTTGGAAAATATAACAACTCATTTGCCCCTTCTTGCCATCCCTCCACCCCCTGTTTTCGGCATGACAAGGGAAGAATACAAAGAGAAGATTTTCGAATGGCTTCGGGAACGAGACGGTAAAGCACTAGCTCATGATGCGTTTGACAAGCTTTTATCAGAATATGGTTCTGCTCCTGTGTATCCTCAGTCCAAGGATAAGCCTTCTGGTTCTGGCAAAGGCAAGGGCAAAACTCGAGTGGATCTTTCATCTTCTGATTCAGATTGAAGACCCCTTTTATGATGAAGGGGGAGAAATTTGAGTGTTTTAAGACGTTGTCATTTGGTTTATTGATTTTTAGACTTGGTTTATGATGTTTGTTTGGGTTGTTTGAACTTCGGTTTCTTATGTGTTTAACTGTGTTATTCTGGATTGATTATGTGGTAGATTACAACTGGACATTCTGATTTATGGATGGGTTGTTAATGCTTATATTTATGGATTATGAATGAGTTGTTTTGGTTGATTATGTGAGATTATCTAATTTATCTATCCGTTGTCCCATTCTTTACTTAGTTTTCTCATTCATGTATCTGTTGCTTATATCTTATAAACTGCAATATATTTTGTTGTATCTAACTCTGTTTTATAGGCTCCAAGTATTTTTGATAGGGGGAGTTTTTTTTATGCTCTTTTTGTCATCATCATAAAAGGGGGAGAATGTTAATCTATCAGTTTTATGATGATTGTTCTACAGCAACAGAACACTAGCATAATTATTACCCGAGATCCAAGTAATGCAGTTTATTCAGACTTTCCAGGAGACTATATCGCATGTTTAGGTTGTTAGGGTTTGGTGTAAATCATGTTTTGACTGGATAAATATCTTTTCATCTTATCTCAACAAACCCTATCCTATAAACCAAGTTTGAATCATTCAAGACTTATATTTTACTTGGTTTATCTATTTCAAACAAACTAACAGATTAGCCTTCAAGTTTCATTCAAATATTTTCAAACAAACTTGTTTCAAATCTTATCTATCTTATCCTTTGTTTGAAAACAAAATCTGTTAGAACTTTACTTATAAATACAACTCACTATTTCAGATTTGGGACTAATACTTTCACGTCAATCTTTTATCATCTGAAACACCTTTTTGTTCATTATTATCAAAGATACAAACCCAGTCGAACAAGATATAGTTTGAGTTGTAATCAATTTGTTTAAACTTGTACTCGTGTATTCATATCAACTTTGTGCCGGGTTGTGCCAAACTTGATTTCAAAGTATAGCAAGGTAGTTAGAAGGCTAAGGAATAGTAGTGGGCTAGGTAGCAAGGTAGCTTGGGAAAGGGTTTCTTTCAAGTGCTATTTTTGTAATCAAGGAAAGACTGTAAGTTCTTTATTAAAGTTGATATAATACATTCTCTATGCTAGTTGACATAGGGACTTAGATGTAGGCCATAGACTAAGCGTAGGGACCGAACCAAGTGAAAACTTCTTATGTTTTTACATATTAAGTTTTTCAGCATACTGCATTTATATCTCTGATATTTGTATTTTGCAGTTAATTGAGACGGTCCCATACCTTGTCTCACTTGTAAATGGACTGTCCCATTTGCATAAGAGACTGTCCCATTTGCTTAGAGAGTTAGATTTATTTTATACTATCTATCGAGCCATTTAAATTTCACTCTTTCACGTCTAAATCTATCTCATAATGATCTTAGCGGTCATAGTTTAGAAGGACCTCAGTTTAATACATCTGATAACGCTATGCTGGAAATTTTAGTTTATGTGGACATCCATTGTCCAAAAAGTGCGAGAGAGAGATTGTAGAGACACAACAAGGAAACCAAGAAAATGGTTACTTTTTTAGTGGTTTTACCCTTAGGAAGTTGTGGTGATTGGATATAGATGTTACTGGGATGTAGATGGTGCTGGGATTTGTTTTAGGATATATGATTTTAATGAGAGGAAAACCAAAATAGTTTATGGAGATCATTGCCGGTGAATTGGGCTTGAAGGTCAGACGGCTATGACTAGGTTACGAGCATGAGAGTCACAAGTTCACGAAACCTGTAGTCGTTACGTTGCAACCAGTTCGTTAAACAAGGAATATAGAAACAACGATCAATGAATTGGTTCACGAGTTTGTTGAACACAATCCTTAGTATTTCACACAAAAGACCAGATTCTCACCCCTTCATAGTTGCTAGTAATACTTTACTAGATTGTGATATGAAGTATTGAGTGATAACTCTGGTGGCGGGCCTGCTCCTTCAACGCCGTGCCTGAATTCTTTGCTCCGGTGATGGTGTACCTGTTGTGGGGCTCCTACAAAACAACACCGAAAGGGGGTTTGGGTCTTGCGGCGCATTTCTGCAAACACCTTTGTATGGAGTCTGTAGTAGCATATGTTAGGTCACACTTTCACTGTAGAGGGGGTGAATACAGTGTTTATTACAATCAAATCAAACTTCAAGAACTTATGTAACAGAAAACAAACTTTATTGAAACAATAAACTCTGTTACAATCTGGAACTGTTATCTCTCAGTGATGAACAAAATATCACGAGAGCTGCTAGGGTTACAGTAAATAATATTCTCGATAATGATAACACTTATAGTGTAAACCCTATGTCTGTGTTTATATACTACACAGTTAAAAGATAATCGCTAATTGATATGGAATATAATTCTGCTTCCTAAAATATATCAATCAGATATCTTCTATTCCAAGTATTCCATTCTTCACGGAATTCCTTCTTCATGCATATCTCTTCTTATGTTTATCTTAATCTTCTTAACTTTAATCAGCTACTGTCCTTATCTGATCGTCCTTCAGCACTTAAGTTCTGATATCTATCTCCTGATGCTTATCTCCTGATAACATAAGTACTGATATCCCTTAAGTTCTGACGTCCAGTATAAGTACTGATCAGTTAAGTACTGATTTGTTCTGTTCAAATAAGATCTGAAATCTAAACATAAAACATATTAGCCATGACATTATCAAATATATCTAACAATCTCCCCCAACTTATAAATTAGCAAAATATACAAGTTTAACAGATATTTGATGATGTCAAAAACATTAAGTACAAATGCATGAGAAATAGACAAGATAACTACAACTTACAGTCCTTAAAGCTTTTACCAATTCAACTTATGATAACAACTTTGGTCTGTATACACATCAGAATTTTAAGTAGTTGTAGATCTTTGACTTGGCTTCATCATTTTCTGATCTCTCTGATGTCAGGAGTTGTTCTGAGATAATTCTTCAACAAACATTTCTCAGCATATCTGAGTTCATCAATCATTCTCCGTTTGACATCTTTAAGCTCTGCAGTATCTTCACCAGTTTGAAATATTGCAGCTCTGAGATCATTAATCTTTGCTTTTCTCAACTCCCGATCTAGTCTTATGACATAAGCTTTGTTAGACTCTAGATTGAATTCAAGCCCCTTAATACCAAGATATGTTCTGATCTGTGCAGTATTAGGCTTCATATCAACAATATCACCATTGTGATTTCTGTACTTTGGAACATATATGCTGTCAGACTTAACAGAATAAAGTCTTTTCTGTCTCTGAATCTGTTCTCTTAAGTAATTTGCAGCAGTCCCTGTCAATCTGTCATCCACTTGAAGTAAGAATAATACATGCTCCAATTCTTCAAAATACTTCAATGGAATGGCATTTTGTCTTATATGATAAACCCTACCATCTGTCATGAAATACAACAAGATGTGTTCCTTCAAGTAGGTATGGTAAACCATTTGTATAGATTCTAGTTGATTCAATCTCTCAGGAGTTGCTCCAATACCTGGTTCACTCAAGGAAGTTGGATCATCGGTAGTGTTGTGTACTCTTCTTTCATCAGCACTTCCCAATCCAGTTTTATCTCTAGCTTCCTTTCCAGTAACTACTCTTGCTTCAAAACCACTTGGAGTAGTCTTCAAAGATTGAGTCTGTTTTGCTTTAGTGAATCCTGGTAGGAGTGTTTTAGATTTATTTTCTGATATCAAGTTAACTTGAGCACTGTCAGAGGTTACTTGCTTCTTCTGAATATCAGAACTTACAATTTCTTGACTCTGAACAACTTGAGCCATGTCAGAGGTTGTTTTAAGAACTTTTCTTGAAGTCAGAGCAAGATCATCTTTTCCATCAGTAATTTCTTCTTCCTCAGGAGGTACATAAGGCTTGATAGGTTCACCAACCTTTTCTTTACCCTTGGATCTTGGATCTATCTGTGGTTGTGATCTAGCCAAAGTTTCTTCAGTATGTATCCTTTCTTTGATCACAATGCCTTTAGGTTTTGGAAGTAACTTTTTACCAGAAGCTTCAGATTTAGATGTGACTTTCTCTGATTTAAGTCTGGCTTCTTCTTCCTTTAAACTTTCCAAGTCCATCCCTGGATTTTCTTGAAGAAATAACTGTCTTGACATTTCCTCATCAAGATCTAGAAGTTCATCAGAACTTATCCTTTTACCAGCAGCAGAACTTATTCTTTTCCCAGTATCAGAACTTGTTCTGTGACTAGCTTGTCTTGATGTAAACCTTCTACCTTGACTATGACCACTACCCATTCCAGAGTTTCCTTGGTCATCTTTTCCATCATCCTTTCCTTGCAGTGACTTGTTGGTTTTGCATTTGGACTTAATTACCTTCTCCCCCTTTTTGGCATCAGCAGGTAATAAAAGAGAGATAAGTAGTTCCACTGAGGTCTGGATTTCAGTAAGTTGCGATTGCTGAGAAGCTTGATTTGTCAGAATTTGATCAATCTGAGCTTGTTGCTTCTCTTGAGTTTTCTCAATATAAGCAACCCTGTCAATGGTAGGTTGGAAGAACTTTTTCTTATCAATTTTCCAAACTTGTTCCTGTTTGATAAAGTTCTCCTGAATCTTGTGTAGCTCTGCATGAGTGTTGGAATGAAGACCTTGTAGATGTTTAGTACTCAATGCAGTGACTCTAAGCTGGGTTTTAAAATCATCAGAATGTAACATTTCATCAGCTTTAGTCAAGTGCTCAGCAAGATGTAAAGCATTTGGAACACATGAAACTGAGTTCCATTCCTTAGTCCACTCCTGACCTGCAGGAGTTTCACTCCAAGGTACTGGTGCATCCCTGATAACAAACTCCTTTACCAGTTCAGACTTAGGAAGAGTCAGTGGAGGAGTATGTCCTGAAGGACCTGCTTCATCAGCATCTACAGTTGTAGCAGCCTCACCAGTATCTCCAACATTTGCAGCATCAGAACTTAGAGAATCAGTATCTTCTGATAAGACAACTGTGTGAGTAGCAATGGAGGCTTCAACATCCTCTAATTGCTGATCTGATACTAAGTTCTGATCAACAGCCATATCCTGATGCTCACCTAAAATCTGATCATCAGCATCTTGATGCAGAGAAGGTGTTAGTGATAACTCAGGAGTTTGAACAGCATCAGTAACAGGTGTTGTGGAAGGATTATTTGCTGTTGGAGCTTCTAAGAAAAGTATTTCAGGCACAACCAGGTTCTGAATATCAATTTCAGTACTTGTGCCTGGATCAACAAGAGACATAGAAGGTGAATTAGCCTTGTCAGATTCAGGTTCCTGAGATGGAGTTGATGGAGAAGAAGTGACTGGAGCAAATTCCTTGTCTTGTGAGATCAGAGATTCCTGATCCCCTTCCTTAGCTGCTTCCTCCTCATCATCTGAAACTGGCCTTTGTGCCCTCTGTTTCTTGTACTTCCTTGTTGATTTGGATTCCTTGGGAGTTTCAGGAACCGTCATACGTCTAAGCCTCTTGAGAAGCCTAGAACCCCCAATTGCAGAATCCTTCTGAGAAGTTGCCTTCTCAGCTTCATTTACCACAGGTTCTGAAGAAGGAATCGGTTCCTCAGAATCTGAGTCATCTCTCAAGGTGATCCTCCTCTTCTTCTGAGATGTGTGAGAAACAGTCTTTGTTCTCTTTGGTTTAGAGGATGTAGGCTTCACAGTAGGTGCTGAAGAAGAAGGTTGAGCAGTCTGTGAAGTGGAGAGATATGATTTGAGATAAGTTCTGAGGGTAGGTTGAGTAGAATGAGAGGTAGGTACTGAGGTTGATGGATTTTGGTTATGGTGAGTTGGTTGAATATTTGAGTAAACAGATTTGTAAGTAGCAGGATCAGCATTTACCAGAATCTGTTTCACAGACTGAGGAATCTGTAATTGTCTCACCATTGATTTCTTTGTGTCAGGATTTATCAGGTCGTTAAAGTACCTTTTTGCAACCTTAAAAGGTGGGGTTTGAGTGCTGACTAACTGGGGTTCAGCAGTACAATACGTATAAATAAGTTGACAGAATCTAGCAAAATAAACAACATCTCGATCCTCTGTCATCCTATCCCCAATAAAACCAATTATTCCAGTTGCAAAATCAAAATGAGTTTGATGGATAATAGCATACCCGATGTGCTGACTCAGAATTGGGATGGCATCAAAATTTGAACACTTGTTGCCAAAAGCCTTGGTGATGCAATCGAAGAAGAAACTCCATTCTCTTATGATATTAGCCCGTTTCAACTGTCCAAGTTTCGTCAGACTCTTTTCATATCCCAAATCAGTCATTAACCCCCGAAGTTCTGATTCCTCTGGTATAGAGAAGGTACAATCTTCTGGAAGATGTAATGCTCTTCGTACTGTACCAGGAGTGACTACATAGGATGAATCACCCACTTGGAAGATAATACTGGGAGTTCCTCGTTTACCACCATCATCAAAAACTCCAGTCCTCCAGAACCGCAGAACTTGTTGACTTGAAAATAATTCAGGCTGAGTTAAGGCGTACCCAACCTCACTATGTGCAAGAAGATCTTGCACAAAATGCAATTCAGATGGAGCTTCAGCATGATCAAGAATTGCAGCATAGTTGTTTGGAACAAACTTTGCTCCATCAATGATTAAATCCTTTGGTGCCATGTGAAAAAATATTGAAATTGAAGTATGCCTGTTAGGTGTTTGAGATAATGTCTGTATGAAAAACCAACGTGAGAAAGAATGAGAAAGAGAGTAAAAGTAAGAAGAGAGATAAAGTATAAAGAAAATGAAAGATTAAAGAAATCTTCTCTCTGTTGTTCTTATACTCTGAAAAAAAATGTTACCGTTGGACACCTGTCAGACATGCAGTAATAACGGATAGTTACTGGGCTCGAGAAAACAGGAATGATTACTTACCCAGTTGCCTTGTTTCAAGGAAAAACCATTTCATTTATCAAGAGACACAGTTTTAATTCAAAATTTAAACCGTTAGCACTGATTGAATTATTTTTCACTGCAACATTAATATTCTGAAAATGAATCATGTTAAAAATGACCGAGATAATTTCGATGAATAAGTGCTGACAAAGAATCAGAACTTAAATAAAGACAAAATTTAAATGGTCATCAGAATATCAAGCAGGATTTAACAACACAAGATAAAATAACTCAGAGACAAAATCTTGAAGTAAAAATAGTTTTCATTAATATATCAAGTCAATACATATATGAAATAGAAATTACATCAATACAAGATTTTCCCTAAGCTTCTAATCCTAACGTCAACAGCTTTAGTCCTAGCTAAGAAGCCTGACAAAGCTGAGGATGAAGAAGAACAGGAAGAAGACGAGATTAAGTCATCTTCCTCTTCCTATCTTCGACGAACAAGATGGCGAGTCGTATGATTTGCTCTTGCTGACGGATAGCTTCCCGCCTTTCCTCCTCCAGGCGCTCCAGATGGCGATGGTAATCCATCTCGAAGAATAGAAGGTGAGCCAGCACCTCCTGTGGGACAGAGTCCCAGATCTCCTCAGGAATGGCTGTTATATGCCACTCCTGCTGCCACTCGGCACAACTGAGCTCCATTGTGAAGGTTTGTGTGTTCAAAAACATGTTGTATCGAACCATTTTGTTTTTGACAGAAGAAGGAGGATAAGTGTGTGAGAAGAATGTGATGGAAAGACTGATGTGAAGTGGTTGCATATATAGGCAAGAGAATGCCAAGAGACGCAAAGATATTTAATGCTGACAGGTAGAATTAATTATACCTCGTCTCCCTAGACTTTGAAAAAGAATAACAGTCATTAGAAAGAGGAATCATGGTCTAGACCGCACAAGACACAAGAAACAGTGGACTGTTCAAGTACAAAACCATTAATCCTAATCATAGTGACTATTAATCTTCCACTTCAACATATGCGAGTACAAACTGAGACTGTTATTAAATTTCATTCAAAGATAAGCCAAGTAAAGGATTAGACTGAGAAATCAGAACTTAGACCTATACCAGAACTTAACAGTCATCAGAACATAAGTTCTTAACTCGAAAAAGGAATGCTCATCTTAGTAAATACTCATACAAGTTCTTAGTTATGAACGTCAGAACTTAATCATCAGAACGTGTAACTAGAACATGTCCTCAGAATTTGTGCAAAAATGACACAATGACTGTTTATCTAAAATAACATAGACCACCACAGAAATTTTCATCATTCAGATGGAGTGATTAGTGTGTGCATTAAGCTAAATAACAGACAAAGAGTAAAGTCTGATCTACTTCAGTACATCTTAGAAATAAGTCATAATTAAAATTTTGCTAAAGAGCTGTCATTATCCTGAAACCTACTGATAAATGAGTTCATGCATGAGTCCACCTCAACTGTTTTTGTGCTAATTTTATGCATCTTTAAAATTCTCTTTTACAGTGGCTTCTCAGTGTAAGTGAGTCACGACTGCTTATCAGAATTTATGCTATTATCAGAGTATTTCTCCAGTAATCATAGAGTGTGAAAAGTCACCAAGAAAATATTTTGCTTTTCTAATGCATATTTACTTAATACCAGCAATGCACTTGGGTCGTCCCTTTCACATTTTTACTCTAGATCTCAAAGGAGTACCTGATTTTTTTTTTTTTTTTGATTCTTGTTCTTCTTCTTTTGATAAGTGAGGTTTATCAGCACTTAGTACATTCAGCAGTTTTACTAGAATCAGAACTTAAACAGATGAGTAGCATTATTCTAATTTGGGACTTAGTAATAAGATGAATAAAGTAAACTAAACTAAGCTCAAGTATCAGAATTTGCTTGTGTCATAAGATTTCCACAGAAATAATTACTTCTTTCATGGGATCATTTGTTTATTGAAGATTACTAGATCAGTATCTAGCACAGTTATCCTCATAGGATTGAATAGTTACTGAAACAGACATATCACTTATCAGAGTTTAGAAACATATATCAGACAACAGTCAATACTTAAAGACATTTATCAATTAATGCACAGAATATACAAAGAGATTAATTCTGTAAATACTGATCATAAAGTCTGATAACATAGAACAAGTTTAAGCAGATTTAGAGAAAGAACCTGAAATCATTCCAAGTTCATTTACCAATTTTGTAAAGGTAGCTTCACACAGTGGTTTTGTGAAGATATCTGCTACTTGTTGATCTGTGGGAACAAAATGCAATTCCACTGTACCTCCATCCACATGTTCCCTGATGAAATGGTACCTGATATTGATGTGCTTTGTCATAGAGTGTTGAACTGGATTACCTGTCATAGCAATAGCACTTTGATTATCACAGTAAATAGGGATTTTGAAATATGTTAACCCATAATCCAGTAACTGATTCTTCATCCAGAGAATCTGTGCACAGCAGCTTCCTGCAGCAATATACTCTGCTTCTGCAGTTGATGTGGAAATTGACTTTTGTTTCTTGCTATACCAAGAAACCAACCTGCCTCCAAGAAATTGGCAGCTACCACTTGTGCTTTTCCTGTCAATTTTGCAACCTGCAAAATCTGCATCTGAGTAACCTATTAATTTAAAATCTGATTCTCTAGGATACCATAATCCTAGATCAGCTGTTCCTTTAAGATACTTAAAGAATCTTTTTACAGCTGTTAAGTGAGGTTCTCTTGGATCTGCTTGAAATCTTGCACAAAGACAGATAGCAAACATGATATCTGGTCTACTAGCAGTTAGATAGAGAAGTGAGCCAATCATACCTCTGTAATCAGTAATATCTACTGAATTACCAGTATCCTTATCCAGTTTTGTTGCAGTGGCCATGGGAGTGGATGCACTTGAACAGTCTTGCATTCCAAATTTCTTCAGCAAGTTTCTGGTGTACTTAGATTGACAAATAAAAGTTCCTTCTTCACTCTGCTTGACTTGAAGCCCCAGAAAATAACTAAGTTCTCCCATCATACTCATCTGATATCTTGACTGCATTAGTTTGGCAAACTTTTTGCAAAGTTTGTCATTTGGAGACCCAAAAATAATATCATCAACATAAATCTGGATCAAAAGTAAATCCTTGCCATGGTTGAGATAGAACAGTGTTTTGTCAATAGTTCCTCTGTTGAATCCACTTTCCAGAAGAAACTGAGCTAAAGTCTCATACCATGCTCTAGGAGCTTGCTTAAGTCCATAAAGTGCTTTATCAAGCCTGTAGACATAATCTGGATGTTTGGAATCTACAAAGCCTGGAGGTTGTTCAACATATACTTCCTCTTCCAATTCTCCATTGAGAAAAGCACTTTTCACATCCATTTGAAAGACAGTAAACTTTTTGTGAGCAGCATAAGCCATGAATATCCTTATGGCTTCTAACCTAGCAACTGGCGCAAATGTTTCATCATAGTCAATTCCCTCCTGTTGAGAATATCCTTTTGCAACCAGCCTTGCCTTGTTCCTTACAATTATGCCATCACTGTCAGTTTTGTTTCTGAATACCCACTTTGTACCAACAACCGATCTATTCTTAGGTCTTGGCACTAAGGTCCAGACTTTGTTTCTTTCAAATTCATTCAACTCTTCCTGCATTGCTTGCACCCAATCAGCATCTTGAAGAGCTTCTTCCACTTTCTTTGGCTCAGACTGAGAGAGAAAAGAATTGTAAAGACATTCATTCGAAGTACCTGTTCTAGTTCTGACACCTGCCTCAGGATTTCCAATTATCAAATCAGGTGTATGTGATTTTGTCCACTTCCTTGCAGATGGAAGATTTTCTCTAGAACTGGATGCTCCCCCATGATTCATGCTGTCTTCGGTTTCATTTTCTGATGCTCCCCCTGAAACTATGCTCTCTGAGTTGGATCCTTCAGCATTTAGATTTTCAGTACTGTCAGTACTTGGCTTATCAGAACTTGACGAATCAGAATTTGAAGAGCCAGATGTATGTTCTGATGCTTCTTGAGATGTGATAATATCTTGAGTATGTTCCCCCTGCATTGGTGCATCTTCCTTTGACGTAGTCACCACAGTTTCAATAACATCAGAGTTTAATCCATCAGAATTTACAGTATCAGGACTTAGACTGTCAGGACTTGAGGTATCAGAATATGAATCTTCATTTTCAAATCTCAGCTGATCATGATCAATGCAATCTTCAAGTCCAGTGATCTTCTTGTCATCAAAAGAGACATTGATAGATTCCATGACCACTTTTGTTCTCAAATTATAGACTCTGAAGGCTTTTGTAGAAAGTGGATATCCAACAAAGATTCCCTCATCAGCTTTTAGATCAAACTTGGATAGCTGTTCAGGATGAGTCTTGAGAACAAAACACTTACATCCAAATACATGAAAGTATTTGAGATTTGGCTTCTTGTTCTTCACCATCTCATATGGTGTTTTTCCATGCTTGTTAATGAGTGTTGCATTTTGAGTAAAACAAGCAGTCTGCACAGCTTCAGCCCAGAAATAGGTTGGAAGCTTTGCTTCTTCAAGCATTGTTCGTGCAGCTTCAATGAGAGTTCTATTCTTCCTTTCAACAACTCCATTTTGCTGTGGAGTTCCAGGAGCAGAAAATTCCTGCTTTATTCCATGATTTTTGCAGAACTCTTCCATTATCAGATTCTTGAATTCAGTGCCATTATCACTCCTCAAAATTTTCACAGAATCTTTGATCAATTTATCCAGATGTTTGACATGATCAATCAGGATAGATGCAGTTTCACTTTTTGTGTGCAAGAAATACACCCATGTGTATCTGGTGAACTCATCTACTATGACCAACGCATATTTCTTCTTTGCAATAGACATGACATTCACTGGACCAAATAGATCAACATGAAGCAGATAATAAGGCTCAAGAATTGATGATTCAGTCTTGCTCTTGAACGAAGATTTTCTTTGTTTAGCCTTCTGACATGAGTCACAAAGACCATCAGGAACAAACACTGATTTTGGCAGTCCTCTCACAAGATCTTTCTTGATCAGTTCATTTATCTTGTTGAAGTTTAAATGAGAGAGTTTCTTGTGCCAATTCCAGCTTTCTTCAGTTGAGGCTCTACTTACTAAACAGATTGCAGAACCATCAGAACTTGTTGAAAGCTTAGCTTCATAAATGTTACCACGCCTGAATCCCTTCAGAACAATTTTTTCTTTAGATTTACTAACTATTTCACAATGTTCTGCAAAGAAATCAACATGATAACCTCTGTCACATATTTGACTTATACTCAGTAAGTTGTGTTTAAGTCCTGAGACCAGAGCTACATCTTTAATGATGACATTCCCAAGATTGATATTGCCATATCCCAAAGTTTTTCCAATGTTGCCATCTCCATAAGAAACACTTGGGCCAGCTTTCTCCACAAAGTCTGATAGCAGGGCCTTATTTCCAGTCATATGTCCTGAACATCCACTGTCCAGAACTAAAATATTTTTCCTGTTGCCCTGCAATCAAAAAGACCACTAATTATTAGTTTTAAGGACCCAGACTTGCTTGGATCCTTTGGCCTTTTTAGGTTTGTTAACATTTGCAGCGGATTTAGCATTAGATTTTATGTTAACAGTTTTCTTATCAGAACTTATACTACCAGACTTTGAATCAGAACTTACACTAGAAGGAAGAACAGAAACTTTCTTTAAAGAAGGTTTTATTTGATAATAATCATAGTACAAACTATGATATTCCTTACAAGTATAAATGGAATGCCATAAACTACCACAATGAAAACAAGGATCTTGTGGTTTGTATCTAACAGACTGACTCTTAACTCCTGATTTTGTAGATAAGGAGTTAATATTCTTATTCTTCCTGCAAAAAGAAGCCAGATGGTTAGAACTTCCACAGTTATGACACGCTTTCCTAGGAGCATCAGGAACAGATTTATAGTTATTGATTTTATTCACACCTTCCTTTCCATTCCTGTTTTTCCTAGGTGATTTTACCTTGTTTGCATTCTTAACATCTTTCAGCTTATGCTTAAGCTGCTTCTTTGTCATTAAGCCTATGTTAACTTCAGCTGTCTTTTCCTGTTTTAGTTTGTCAGAAGCTAATTCCTTTTTAACTTCTGATTTCTCATTTTCAAATTTTTCAGTTACAAACTTAACAGGTTTTAACTTCGGCTTTTGCTTATCAACAGGCTTAATTTCTACAGTTCCTTTTTCATTTTTATTTTCTCCATAGCCTAAGCCCTCTTTCCAGTTTCCACTGCTTAGCAAATTTTGAGTTGTTTTGCCAGAGTTAGTCCAAGTTCTGATAATCTCTCTCTCCTTTTCTAACTCAGTTTTTAGAGATTCATTCATTTTTAGCACTTCATCCCTAACATAAAAAGCATCATCTCTATCCTGCTGAGTTTGATGGAACATGACTAACTCTTTTTCTAAGAAATCATTTCTTTTCCTAAAAGCAAGATTTTCAGAAGTTAATCTTTCACATGTTAAAGTTTGATCTCTATAACTAACAAACATGGTTTTAAGATATCTTCTCAACTCATTAATATTATCAGTATGAAAAGCATAAGTAGTCTGAGGTACCTTTGTTTCAGCAGCTTCAGAACTGCTCTCAGAACTTGATTTATCAGCATTTGCCATCAATGCATAGTTCTCCTCACTTTCAGAGTCTGAGGTGTCTGTCCAGCTTTTCTGCTTTGTGACAAGAGCTTTGCCTTTGTCACTCTTGGTCTTCTTGCAATCAGGAGATATGTGGCCTTTCTCACCACAATTATAACATTTAACATTAGCGTAATCTCCTCTGTCAGACTTTCCTCCTCTTCCTTCAGATCTTCTGAAATTCTTCTTATCAGAACTTATGCCTTTCCTGGAAAACTTCTTTCCCTTCCTGAACTTCCTGTATGCAATCTTTGTGATTCCTTTCACCATAAGAGCACACAGCTTCATCATCTCCTCATCAGCATCAGTTTCAGGCAAGCTTTCAGAATCTGAGTCATCATCACTCTCAGAACTTGATCACTCAGTATCAGACTTTATGATAAGAGCTTTACCCTTGTCTTTCTTTGAGGAAGGTGGTTTGGGGGATTCCTCTTCAGCCTTGAGAGCAACTGTCCTTGACTTTCCTCCTTTCCTCTTGCTTCTTTGTTCCATCTCAAGTTCATGAGTCTTGAGCATTCCATAGATTTCATCAAGAGTTGTTTCATCAAGATTGTAGTTGTCTCTTATTGTTGTTGCCTTCAAATCCCAACATTCAGGAAGAGCTAACAGGAATTTAAGGTTTGTATCTTCAAGATCATACTCCTTATTTACTAAGGACAAGTCATTCAAGAGTTTGACAAATCTATCATATACATCAGTCAATGACTCATTAGTCCTAGAGTCAAAGTGTTCATACTCTTGAGTGAGTATTGTCTTCCTGTTCTTCTTAACTGTTTCAGTTCCTTGACACCTTGTCTCCAGTGCATCCCATATCTCCTTAGCAGTCTTGCAGTTGATTACCCTGTTTGACATTACATTATCAATGGCACTATGCAATAAGTGTCGTACCTTGGCATCCTTAGCAATAGATGCTATATCTTCAGCAGTGTAATCACTCTTTTCCTTTGGTACGGTCTTTGCTGCTTCACCTGCAACTACAACAGCGAGCTTGGTAGGTTTGTGAGGCCCTTCCTTGATTCTATCAAGGTATTCTGGATCTGTTGCTTCCAGAAACATGGTCATCCTTACCTTCCATATGGGATATTCAGATGGTCTCAATATGGGAACTCTGATAGTCTCATATCGACTCTGAGTTGATGTCTTTGATGATTCCTCAGTTTTGGTAGGCTTAGTTGGAGTTTCTGTGTCAGACATGATTGTGTTTGGATCTTTAACTGTATGTGTGTTAACAGAAGGCTCTGATACCACTTGTTAGGTCACACTTTCACTGTAGAGGGGGTGAATACAGTGTTTATTACAATCAAATCAAACTTCAAGAACTTATGTAACAGAAAACAAACTTTATTGAAACAATAAACTCTGTTACAATCTGGAACTGTTATCTCTCAGTGATGAACAAAATATCACGAGAGCTGCTAGGGTTACAGTAAATAATATTCTCGATAATGATAACACTTATAGTGTAAACCCTATGTCTGTGTTTATATACTACACAGTTACAAGATAATCGCTAATTGATATGGAATATAATTCTGCTTCCTAAAATATATCAATCAGATATCTTCTATTCCAAGTATTCCATTCTTCACGGAATTCCTTCTTCATGCATATCTCTTCTTATGTTTATCTTAATCTTCTTAACTTTAATCAGCTACTGTCCTTATCTGATCGTCCTTCAGCACTTAAGTTCTGATATCTATCTCCTGATGCTTATCTCCTGATAACATAAGTACTGATATCCCTTAAGTTCTGACGTCCAGTATAAGTACTGATCAGTTAAGTACTGATTTGTTCTGTTCAAATAAGATCTGAAATCTAAACATAAAACATATTAGCCATGACATTATCAAATATATCTAACAGCATATAAGTCATGTTGACTTGAATTAGATATGCAGAATAGGTTGATTAATTATACATAGATGATGTCTTGTAATTCTGCATAAATGAAATGAAGTCAAGTTCCAAATAGCTACCTGACGGATGATCAACAAAGCTACCCGATGGATGATCAACAAGGCAACCCGACGGATGATCATGTACCCGATGGATAATCAATTCAAACATCTGTTGACAGTGACAACACAGTCACATGCGTCGAGTGTATACAAAAGGAATGTGGAAGCCTACTCAACTGGGTTTTTGAGAACAAAGAAGCATTGCCATTTCCATGCTATTATGAAGATATTCAAATATGCTGGAATAAAGTAATGAAGGAGCATAGTATTAGACTTGATAGGTTTTGTTTTATTATCTTGTCTTATTACTGTGTAATCTTGGTGATATATAAACCAAGAGTAGAAATTAGAACAACAAGAAGACTAAGCAAGAAGATTTTTAGAGAAACATTTGTAAGCTGTATCCTTAGCATTTATCTGTAAGTTTAGTTATTCTTATTTGTAAGCAGCTGCGAGCTATTCAAACTTCACAGAGTTCTCTCGATATATATATATCTGGTGGAAACTTTCTAATCCACCAGAAAGTTTTAAAGACTTGTGTTTTTATTACTTTATGTTTTGATTCATATTTAACTTGTGATTCCGCACTTTGCAAATCAAAACACTGTCATATATATCTTAAGTTAGAACATTTAATATTTTTGAAAAAGGTTCAAGAATTCCATTCAACCCCCTTCTATAATTCTTATTGCATTGTTAGGGACAACAATTGGTATCAGAGCAATCTCTTGGAGAATAAAGAGTTTAAAGATCACAACAAACAACAAGATGAACAAGAAGGATGTTGGAGTCAAGATTCCTTTTCTGGACAAAGACAATTACCATCACTGGAAGGTAAAGATGCATCTTCATTTACTTTCTCAAGATGAGGCCTATGTAGATTGCATAGAGAGAGGCCTTCATGTACCAATGAGAGCTGCAATTGGAAATGAGCCATCAGTTCCCAAGCCAAGGCATGAATGGTCAGATCCTGATATTGAACAAGTCAGGAAGGATAAGAAGGCCATGAATATTCTGTTTAATGGAGTTGATGGTGACATGTTTGACAACATCATCAATTGCAAAACTGCCAAGGAAGTTTGGTATACAATTCAGATTATCTATGATGGCACTGAACAAGTTAGAGAAAACAAGATGTAGTTACTAATTTAACAATATGAGCATTTCCACATTGAAGAAGGTGAAACTCTCACTGATATCTTTAGTAAATTTCAAAAGCTACTAAATGCTCTAAAGCTGCATGGAAACCAAACCAAAAGAATTCTAACCTCAAATTTCTGAGATCCCTACCAAAAGAATGAAAACCAATGATAGTCTCGTTGAGAAACTCACAAGAATACAAGGAGTTTACACTAGAGAGACTGTATGGCATTTTAAAGACTTATGAGCTTGAAATAGAGCAAGATGAAAGAATGGAGAAAGGGAGAAAGAAAGGAGGATCCATTGCACTGGTTGCTGAGTTAGAAAAGGAGAAGGAGATGAAGATAGAAGCTGTTGAGTCTACTTCAAAGGTCTGTGAAAACAAGGGCAAGGGGCTGGTAGCAGAAAATGAAGATTCTTTGAGCCAAGATGATATGGATGACATTGATGAATATCTAGCATTTCTTTTTAGAAGATTTGCCAAGCTCAAGTTCAAGAAGAACTTTGGAGCAACTAAGCCAAATAGAAACATGGTGGATAAATCAAAATTCAAATGTGGCTTGGCAGGGAACTTTGCCAGTGAGTGTAGAAAGTCAGATTCCAGCAAGAAGAAGTTTAAGCCTGTGGATTATAAACAGAAATATTTTGAGTTGCTCAAAGAAAAGGAAAGGGCTTTTATTACACAAGAAAATGACTGGGCAACAGATGGTCTGGATGAGGATGATGATGTCAGCTATGTCAATCTAGCCCTAATGGCCAAGTCTGATGAAACAGAGACAAGTTCTTCAAGTAATCAGGTAATCACCACTAACCTTGCAGATTTATCTAAAACTGAGTGTAATGATGCAATAAATGACATATCTACAGAATTATATCATTTGCGTGTTACACTTAAGTCTCTTACTAAGGAAAATGCTAAAATCAAAGAAAACAATTTGTTTTTAAGTGAGAGGAATAATGTGCTAGAATCTTAGTTTATTGAATTTTAAAAATTGAGAATTGAGTGTAAAATTGCTAAGGATGAATTAAATGAGTCCTTGAAGAAAAAGAGATCTTGAAGAAGCAGCTTGAATGAGAACATGAGGTGATTAAGGCATGGAAAACATCTAGAGATGTTCATGCTCAAATCACCAAAGTTCAAGGTATTGAGTCCTTTTGTGATATAGCCTGGAAGAAGAATAAGGAGAAGCTAGAATCCAATTTGGTTGAAGGATTGCTAACAGATGTGGACTCGACGGATGATGAGAGTCATCCGTCGGATAATCAAATTATCTGTTGAGTGATATAAATCCTCATCCGTCAGCTGTGAGCAAACCTGTGAGTAAAGCCAAACTTGCCAAATTAAATGAAAAGTATGGATCAGTTTCCAAAAACTTCATTTCAGGAGAATCTAGTCAAGTGAGGAAGGAGAAGAAAGTGAATGTTGGTCATCTGTCTATCAAGCAATTGAATGACAGACTAGAAAAGATTGAGGTTAAAACAGAGGCTAAAAGGAAAAACAATAGAAATGGTAAAGTAGGGATTAACAAGCATAACAACCACACACCTAATAAGTATGCTCCAAGAAAAATCTGTGTTAAGTCTGGTAGTGTAAATCATCTGTCTGTTAATTGCAAAACTTCCATGCCTACTTCCATATCTGTGCCACCTCCTTTTCCCAACATGAATGCCATGCCTTCTATGCCTATGAATGTTATATCTACACAGAATATGAATGCACAATTTGCTAATATGCCATTTGCACCTAATCCTTATTATGCTGCATTTAGTATGCCCCAAATGCCATTTAGCATGCCCTACTGGAATAATATGTTTACTAATAGCATGCCATTTCCTGTTAATCAAAATATGCATGATAATTCTGTTGTAATGAATGGTTTCAAAGGTCCAACTCAAATGACTAAGGATGAATCTGATATCCTCAAGTCAAATGAGATCAAACCTAAGAAACAGAAAAAGAAAGCTAACAAGGTAGGACCCAAGGAAACTTGGGTACCAAAATCAACTTGATTTGATTTTAATGTGTGCAGGAAAACAGAAAGAATCTATGGTACATGGATAGTGGTTGTTCAAGATACATGACTGGTGATTCTACCCTGCTCACAGAATTTAAAGAGAGAGCTGTCCCGAGTATTACCTTTGGAGATGACATCAAGGGTTATAATGTGGGATATGGATTGATTTATAAAGACAATGTCATCATTGAGGAGGTTGCCTTAGTGGATGGTCTCAAGCATAATTTGTTAAGTATCAGCCAGTTGTGTGATAAAGGCAATTCAGTAACCTTCAACTCAGAAGCCTGTGTTGTGACAAACAAGAGGATTAACAAAGTGGTTCTCGCTAGAGTGAGAAAAGGGAATGTGTACCTAGCTTACTTTAACTCATCAAATGCAGAAACTGTTACTTGTCTTCTCAGTAAAGCAAGTCAAGATGAAAGTTGACTTTGGCACAAGAAGCTATCCCATCTAAACTTCAAGACCATGAATGAACTTGTAAAGAAAGAACTGGTTAGAGGCATTCCTCAAGTGGAGTTTTCTAAGGATGGACTGTGCGATGCTTGCCGAAAGGGAAAGCAAATTAAAGCATCATTTAGAAAGAAGCTTGATTCAACAATTGAAGAACCTTTGCAACTGCTACACATGGATTTGTTTGGACCAGTCAATGTGTTGTCCATCTCAAGGAAAAGATTTTACCTAGTAATTGTAGATGATTTCTCAAAATTCTCTTGTACATATTACCTTAAGTCCAAAGATGAGGCTAGTGAAATCATCATCAATCACATAAGGCAAGTCAACAATCATCCTGATTTTAAAGTTAGAAGAATCAGGAGTGACAATGGAACTGAGTTCAAGAATTCTATCATGAGAGCATTTTGTGAAGAAAATGGGATTTTGCATGATTTTTCAGCAGCAAGAACTCCACAACAAAATGAAGTAGTAGAAAGAAAGAATAGATCACTTATTGAAGTTGCAAGGACAATGCTTGAAGAATCTAAGTTACAAACTTATTTCTGGGCTGAAGCTGTAAATATTGCATGCTACACTCAGAATATTTCTCTGGTTAATCAAGCAAAATGCATGACTCCCTATCAATTGTTCAAGAACAAGAACCCAACTCTAAATTTCCTTCATGTCTTTGACTATAAATGTTATATCTTGAGAAATCAAACTGATCAGAATGGGAAGTTTGATGCTAAAGCAGATGAAGGAATCTTTGTTGGATATGCTGTTGGTAAGGCATACAGAGTCTACAATCTGAGAACCAACATTGTTGTGGAATCAATACATGTTATGTTTGATGATAAAAAGATTGAAGGACTACAAGATGGAGATTACCATGAGAGCCTCAAATTTGACAATGTAGAGATGGTTAGTGATTACAGTGATGATGAAAGTGATCAAGAAACAGTATCAAAGGATAATGCAGAAAAATCTACCACCAATGAAGAACAAAATTCAACATCTGTCGAGTTGCAAAATACTTCATCCGTCGGGAGACAATCTGCTTTATCTGTCGGGAGACAACCATCTTCATCCGTCGGTACTCAAAATTCACCATCCGCCGGGTCATCAAAAGAAGCTGAAAGTCAGAATAGATCACTCACAGAAAGTTCCCCTTTCTCAAATCAAAGATCCATAAACTTAGGGGGAGTTTCTAATAATCAAAACTCAATCACACATCAAGACAACAATGAGGCCTCTTCATCTAGAGCTAATCTACCTCAACAAAGAAAATGGACAAAGGATCACCCCTTTGAGCTCATCATTGGTGATATATCTTCTAGAGTTCAAACAAGGAGAGCAACTCAAGAAGAATGTCTATATAGCAGCTTCCTCTCTAAGGAAGAACCAAAGAAGGTAGAAGAAGCTTTGTTGGATCCTGATTGGATTTTAGCTATGCAGGAGGAGCTAAACCAATTTGAAAGGAATAAGGTATGGAAGCCGGTACCCAAGCCTAAAGGAAAGAATCCAATAGACACCAAATGAGTATTCAGAAATAAGATGGATGAAAATGGCATAGTGGTCAGGAACAAAGCTAGATTGGTTGCTAAGGGCTACTGTCAATAAGAAGGAATAGATTTTGATGAAACATTTGCTCCTGTTGCAAGACTTAAAGCCATCAGAATCTTCTTAGCCTATGCAGCCCATGCCAATTTCAAGGTCTATCAAATGGATGTCAAAAGTGCCTTTCTGAATGGAGATTTGGAGGAGGAAGTCTATGTCAGTCAACCTCCTGGTTTTGAAGATCCAAATTCTCCAGAATATGTCTACTATATTTTGAAAGCACTTTATAGACTGAAGCAAGCACCTAGAGCCAGGTATGACACTTTGTCAAAGTTTCTTTTAGAGAATCACTTCACTAGAGGTACTGTAGACAAAACTTTATTCTTTAGAAATGTTAATGCCTCTAGTATACTTGTTCAAATTTATGTAGATGACATTATTTTTGGCTCTACAGATGAGAAACTTTGCAAAAAGTTTGCCAAATTGATGCAAAGTAAGTATGAAATGAGCATGATGGGAGAACTAACTTACTTTCTTGGTTGACAAGTTAAGCAAGTTAGTGATGGAATATTCTTTAGTCAAACTAAATACATTTATGATCTTTTAAAGAAGTTTGATCCAATGGATTGCACATCTGCAAAAACTCCCATGGCCACTGCAACTAAGCTTGAATTAAACACTACTGAAAAGTCTGTGGATATTTCAAGTTATAGAGGCATGGTTGGCTCACTTCTGTACTTAACAGCTAGTAGGCCAGCTATAATTTTTTCTACATGTCTTTGTGCTAGATTTCAGGCTGATCCTAGAGAATCTCACTTAGTAGCTATTAAGAGAATTTTTAGATATCTGAAGGGAACACCAAAACTTGGCATTTGGTACCCTAGAGATTCTGGTTTTGATCTAACTAGTTATTCAGATGCAGATTATGCAGGTTGTAGAATTGATAGAAAAAGTACAACAGGAACCTGTCAATTTCTGGGAAACAAGCTTGTGTCCTGGTTCAGTAAGAAGCAAAATTCAGTTTCTACTTCTACAGCTGAAGCTGAATATATTGCTGCTGGCAGTTGCTGTGCACATATTTTGTGGATGAAAAACCAATTGTTAGACTATGATCTGCAAGTCGAAAGAATTTCTATTTTATGTGATAACACAAGTGCAATTGCCATCACTGAAAATCTAGTACAACATTCAAGAACAAAGCACATAGACATCAAGTACCACTTCATAAGGGAACATGTAATGAATGGTACTGTGGAACTACATTTTGTTCCAAGTGAAAAGCAGCTTGCAGATATATTTACCAAGCCACTGGATGAATCCACCTTTTCAAGGTTGGTAAGTGAGTTAGGTATGCTAAATTACTCCTGAAACTTTATAGATAATTTGCAAGTTATAATATAGCCATAAATTTAATTGATTTTCCAGTCTTGGATGTAATTTTGGCTAAGTCAAAATTTACATCTCGATGGATGATCATTATCCATCGAGTTTGATCATCCGTCGGTATACATCTTATTAATAAAATTAATTATTTTTCTGGAATATTTTATGTCTCGACGGATAACTGATTTATCCTCATCCATCGAATTGTCTTATTCTTAGCCGTTGATTCTCTGAACATTATCCATCGAGTATACTTACAGTTTGTAAGCATGACACGACGGATAATTGATGGAATTTTTACAGTTTATTTTTTTTAACGGCTATTTTGGGAAATTTTTATTGGTTACTTTATTTTACTTTATTATTTTTGACAGTTATTTTTGAGAGAGTATAAAAGCACAATTCATTTTCACTATTTTTCTTTTATCCTTCTCAAATCATCTGCTCTAACTTCTCTCTTTCTCAAAAGCACTTACTCTCTCTCTCTACAAGTTTTTACTCTCTAACAATGGCACCAGTCGTAAAGATCATGTCTCAAACTGGATTTATCTACGAGAAGATCAACTTCACAGCTTTAGTAAATAAGGGGATTCAGCAGTATGGGGACTACCACAAAATGATGGACTTTGTGAAGAATTGCAAACTCAACTATGCCATGCTGGAATCACCCACCATTTTCTGTGAGGTTGTTGAAGAGATGTGGACAACTGCAACATAAAACTCAAATGATAAGACTATCACTTTCACTATTAAAGGTAATGATTTCTGTGTTAATAGTGATATTGTTAAAGCATGTTTCAAAATTTCTGATAATACTGTAACTTCACCACACACAGAAACTAACATTATTAATATGTAGTTACTAAGGTATTTTCTGGTAAAATCAACAATTTTGATTCAGTTAATATCTCTATGCTTCACATGCTAGTAACTGATAAATTTTACAACTTTAGTGATCTTGTCATATTTGAGTTGGGATTTATGTTAGGTGATTTAAATAAGAGGGGTAAAAATGTTTACTATGCTAGATTTTTAATGATGCTTGCTAACCACCTCTCTGAGGATATTGTGCTTGAGAACCCAACCAACAAATTAGATTGTTGGGTTCAAGAAAGGAGAATCATTGCAGATTTGAACAGGGCAAACCATCACAAAGAGGTGCCATTCTTCTATTTTCCTGTTATGGAGGCACCTCAGGTAAGTGAGGTAAGTTCAACTGTCTCTACTCTTCCAGCCTCACAAGCTTCTTTGCATTCTAGTGTAGCTATGACAACTGTATCATTGACCCAACAGTTGCCTACCCAAGCTGCCAAATCCAAAATTTCAAAAATAAAGACAAAGAAAGCCCCATCTGGTGTCTCTCAAAAGATGTCAGTTGTAAAATCCACTAAACCAAAATAGGGGAGTGTGAAGATGGGTAAGAAAGGTGAGGGACAGGGTGAACATCAAAGAAACCCTAAGGATAAGGTTGGAGAGGTGAGTGTTTCCCAGCCTAGCCACACTGCAGTTTCCCAACAAGCTGCAGTGCTTACTAAGGATATAAGCTCATTACTAGTTGCATCCTCCCAAAAGGATGTGACTATTGAACAAAGCTCTCAACCAAGAGCACAGGCTAAAAGGGTAAGGGACACAAGCTCACCCCAAACTTACACTAGAAAGAAGAAATCAAAGACCCTTGGGGATGCACAGGGTTCACACACTGTGCAAACTGGTGCTAAAGACACAGTCACTGCACCTTCTCAAAGTCAGGTTGATGTGGCTCCAATAAATATGGAGTCATAGCCAAAATCTTTAATAATAGAAGCACCTGAAACACCAAATTCTCCCACACACTCCTTGGATGTTGACATGCTAAACACATCACTTCCAAATTCTCCATCTTTAACTCTCTTAGAGAAGCCAAAAATCCAAGCAAGTGAGCATCATCTTCTAGGCGATTTGTTGGCTCACTTGACATTTCTTTCTGAAACTGTTGAGACATCTGTGCCAAAATTCTCATCAATCTGCACAGAGTTCATAATTGTTTCCACTACAAACTCATTCATTTCTACTCACTCGATGGATATTGTTCATCCGTCGAGTAGTGATTGTATCCCGACGGATAAGCTTAACAGCAGTTATCCGTCGGCTAGTCCAACTTCTGACCCGACGGATATCCCTTATCTATCGAGTGTCTCTGCACAACTTCAAATTTCATTAATTATTATAAGTGCAGAAGACTTAGTGGTAGTGCAATCACTCCTAGGATTGAGGGAAGGGAGTGAAATAAGTGAGAGTCTGTGTTGTTCCCAGGAAAAATGAGAGGAAAAAAGTGAACAACTGCAATCCATTTCTTCAGGATTGATAAAAGTAAGTATGAGGAGTTCCACCTTAGATGGTGAAGGTGAGGGTGTGAGGGTGGGGAGCCAAGGTGAGACCTTGATGCAACGAAAGAGAGATCAAGAGAGAAATGCAGGTACAGGAGTGATAAGGATGGAATCCATTGCAAGTGAGTCAATGAATGTCAATGATGCAGAAAGGGAAAGGCTATTTCAGCAAGAATATCAAGCTGTTATAGATTCCATTTTCCCGGATGCTGAGACATTTACTCACCCTGTGACAGCTTACCAAACTCTAGCTATACAGGGCAATGAGGAGGCTGAAAGATTCCTGAACTTGGTGCATACGACACAATCTTTACAAAAAGCAAAGGATGCAATCACTGCTATGCCTTCCAACATTGGCAGTGATTTTGAACTAGATGAAGCTTCTTTTGGGAATGCTGATGAGGATGATGAGGAAGACAGCAAGGACATAGGGGGAGATGCAGTTGTTCCTGCCTGGATGCTTACAAAAGAATGTTCCTACTCACATCTCCAATCAACTCTATTCAAGCTAATTCATGACACCCAAGCAGCCATTCAGGCATCTTCCAATGCTAGCACAAATAAGCTTCTCACAACACATCTTGAAGCACTCCAGCTGCATAAAATTCAATCCCTCCAACACAGTCAGATTGTGGATGCCATCAAGCAGTAAATTTCTGAAGTCAAGGAATATGTTATAGAACTGGTGGATGCTAGACTCCCTGCAACCACCATGACTGAAATTGCTCAAAAGCTAAGGAAGGAGGCTGATCTAAATAGGAAAGTTGAGGCCATGGACTCAAGACTATATGCTGAAGAGAAGTCAATGGCCAAGATACTTACCAATCAAGAAGCTCAGACTGCACTACTCCAACAGTTGGTGGCTGCTCAACTCCCTCCCACACAACTTGATGATAACAAAAAGGGGGAGAAATGATCAAGTGAGGGGGAGCAACATCTTAATATTCAAGTTAGCAACTGCATTCATATATCTTATATTTATATTATGGTGTTTTTACATATTAATTTTTTCAGCATACTACATTCATATCTCTAATATTTGTATTTTACAGTTAATTGAGATTGTCCAATACCTTGTCTCACTTGTAAAGGGACTGTCCCATTTACATAAGAGACTGTCCCATTTGCTTAGACAGTTAGATTTGTTTTATACTATCTATCGAGCCCGTTGAATTTCACTCTTTCACGTCTAAATCTATCTCATAATGATCTTAGCGGTCATATTCCAGAAGGACCTCAGTTTAATACATCTGATAACGCTATGCTGGAAATTTTAGTCTATGTGGACATCCATTGTCCAAAAAGTGTGAGAGAGAGATTGTAGAGACACAACAAGAAAACCAAGAAAATGGTTACTTTTTTAGTGGTTTTACCCTTGGGAAGTTGTGGTGATTGGATATATATGGTGCTGGGATTTGTTTTAGGATATATGATTTTAATGGGAGGAAAACCAAAATAGTTTATGGAGATCATTGCCGGTGAATTGGGCTTGAAGGTCAGACGGCTATGACTAGGACACGAGCATGAGAGTCACAAGTTCACGAAACTTGTAGTCGTTACGTTGCAACCAATTCCCTAAACAGAAAATATAGAAGCAACGATCAATGAATTGGTTCACGAGTTTGTTGAACACAATCCTTAGTATTTCACACAGAAGACCAGATTCTCACCCCTTCCTGTTGCTGGTAATACTTTACTAGATTATGATATGAAGTATTGAGTGATAACTCTGGTGGCGGGCCTGCACCTTCGACATCGTGCCTTAATTCTTTGCTCCGGTGATGGTGTAGCTGTTGTGGGGCTCCTACAAAACAACACCGAAATGGGGTTTGGGTCTTGCGGCGCCTCCGGTGAGAGAGTAAGAACTCGCTTTTGGGGAAGATGAAGATAGGTAGGATTGCAAGGTGGTTGTGTGTGTATATGAGTGTATAAGAGTGATTAACCTCAAAACCTTTCCTACTTGGTCTATTTATAGCCCAATGATATATTTTAGGGGTTGGTACCTTTATATCGTAGTCGTTGGTTCTAGGAGCGGAGGACACCTGACTGGGGTGGATGTCTTACTGTTGGAATATGTTTTGTACTTGATGATTTTATTAACAAAACACCTTAGTAGATTCAACTTAGTGTATTTAGTAGCACTCGACGGATAAGCAAATATAGTCCCGACGGATGACTCAATACATTCCCGACGGATAATGTTTTGACATCCATCGAGTGAGTAGCTTATGTAATAATAAGTCATGTAGCACATTTCTGCAAACACCTTTGTATGAAGTCTGTAGTAGCATATAAGTCATGTTAACTTTAATTAGATATGTAGAATAGGTTGATTAATTGTACATAGATGAGGTCTTGTAATTCTGCATAAATGAAATGAAGTCAAGTGCCAAATAGCTACCCGACGGATGATCAACAAGGCAACCCGACGGATGATCATGTACCCGACGGATAATCAATTCAAACATCTGTTGATAGTGACAACACAGTCACATGCGTCAAGTGTATGCGAAAGGAATGTGGAAGCCTACTTAACTGGGTTTTCTAGAACAAAGAAGCATTTCCATTTCCATGCTATTATGAAGATATTCAAAGATGCTGGAATAGAGTAATAAATGAGCATAGTATTAGACTTGATAGGTTTTGTTTTATTATCTTTTCTTATTACTGTGTAATCTTGGTGATATATAAACCAAGAGTAGCAATTAGAACAGCAAGAAGACTAAGCAAGAAAATTCTTAGAGAAACATTTGTAAGATGTATCCTTATCATTTCTCTGTAAGTTTAGTTGTTCTTATTTGTAAGCAGCTGTGAGCTATTCAAGCTTCACAGAGTTCTCTCAATATATATATATATATGGTGGAAACTTTCGAATCCACCAGAAAGTTTTAAAGACTTGTGTTTTTATTACTTTGTGTTTTGATTCATATTTAACTTGTGATTCTGCACTTTGCAAATCAAAACACTGTCATATATATCTTAAGTTAGAACATTTAAAATTTTTGAAAAAGGTTCAAGAATTCCATTCAACCACCCTTCTGTAATTCTTGTAACATTGTTAGGGACTAACACTTACACGTGTTAGGATGGGAATGGTTGAGAAATGTTCTAAGGATCTCCTGACACGTGCCCTGGTTGTTCTCATGATTGATCAATGACAGTTATCCCTATCGTGTGTTTGGTCACGTGGCTCACGTGATGGTCTTCCAAAGGTTGGGCCGCCGGGACTAAGTAGTCTGGACTAGTGGCATGCGGGACTGAAAGGAGTTAGGGTCCGGACCCAGTCCTTGTAGTAGTTATATGTACTATCATGTGCCTCCACTCCCTTATGTAGATTTTCTGGATGGGGGAGTAAGGCTGATATTGTTTGTAGTTTGTTGCTTGTGAGACAAATTTGAGCTTTTCTTTTCCCCCAGTCCGGATTGTGTTAAACTAGGGCAATCCGGACTAAGGTAGATTATTTTTAGAAGAATTTGGGCTTTCATTGTCCCCCTTGACCGGATTGTGTTGAGGCATGGCAATCCGAACTAAGGTAGATTGTCTTCAGAAGAATTTGATTTCTTTATCTCCCGGCCTGGATTGTATTGAACTAGGGCAATCTGGACTAAGGTAGATTATCTTTAGAAGAATTTGAGGTTTTCTTGCCCCTAGTCCGGATTGTGTTGAGGCAGGATAATTCAGACTAAGGTAGATTGTCTTCATAAGAATTTGAGCTTTTCTTGCCCCCCAGTCTGGATTGTCTTGAGGTAGGGCAATCCGGACTAAGGCAGATTGTCTTTAGGAGATTTTTGAGCTTTTCTTATCCCCGGTCCGGATTGTGTTGAACTAGGGTAATCCGGACTAAGGCAGATTGTCTTTAGAAGAATTTGAGCTTTCCTTACCCCCCAGTCCGGATTGTATTGAGGTAGGGCAATCCAGACTAAGGTAGATTGTCTTCAGAAGATTTTGAGCTTTACTTGCCCCCCAGTCCGGATTGTGTTGAAGTAGGGCAATCCGGACTAAGGTAGATTATTTTTAGGAGATTTTTGAGCTTTCCTTGCCCCCAGTCCGGATTGCTTTGAGGTAGTAGAGTCTGGACTGAAAGCTGAAACATTTTCTGGGTTTCCCCCCAATAATTTGAATTATGACAGTTGTCTTTTGTGAAAAGACGTGCTATAATCATGAGCAGTATTTATTATTGTGTATATATACATAATTGTATGTATAAATAAATTTTTGGATGGACTCTCTAGATTGTGCCACGTGTCGTGGATGCTAAAATTCAGGGTTATGCCTATAAAAGGCTCCCTCCCTCTAATCTTGTTATTTTTTACCTCTTCTCTCCAAAATTTTCTTTTATCGTCTCTTTCTCTTTGTGTTTGTTGCTCGCTCCAGGAGGCTTCGAATTCTAATTTAAGGAATCCATTGTTGCGTCGATCCTATCCTTTGTTTGACCTTCACATTTGTAAGCTTCTTCTCCCTTTCTTTTGTTTTTCTTTTCTTCGTTTGCTGTTGTTTTTGCTTCCTCATGTGTACCTGTTTGATTGTGATGCTTTCGGTTTTGTTAGTAGCTTTTTGTGTTTTTGGTGTTTGTATATATGTATGTTTTGGTGTTTGATTTTAATTTTAGGGTGTTTCTGGTGTTTTAGGGTTTGTTGTTGAGTCCGGACATTGGAGTTTGGTCCGGACTCATCGTATTCCTGACTTTAGCTTTGTACTAGAGAAATTCTTGTGTTTTTGGTTTTGTATTTGAGTCCAAACTTGTAATCGTAGTCCGAATTCTTTTGTTGTAGGTTTAGCTGATATGTGTTTATTGGGTTGTTGGGAGTAGTTTTTTTCCGGGGGCACCTTTCCCGGACTAGTGTAACATAATTTAATAAAATTGAACGTCGGGTAGTCCGGACCATTGTAGGCTATAAAATAAAGAATCTTTAGGGATTTAGACTAACCAATCTCATTACTTTTAGGTTTATGGTCTAGACTAAAGCGCGTGCCAAGGTGTACTTCTCCTGCTACCTAGGTCCTTCTGATTCCGACTCTGATTGTGATTCTGACCGGATAAAGATAGGAAGAGAGCTTCTACTTCAGAGTCCCACGTGATTAAGAAGTTGAAGGTTGCTGAGATTTCTCCTAGAAAAGTTCCCTGCACTCCGGACGGGTACTGGGTAGATATTCTGAACTACTTTATTACTAAGAGTGTCGAAATTGAAAATAGCTGGTACTATAGAAGCATTAGGTTTGGGTATGTGAGACACCTGATGGGAGTCCCGGAAAGTATGATGAGGCTGAGTTTGACCAAAATTTCCAATGGATGATTGTGGTCAAGGAGATATATTCTTTAATGGAAGAATATGTGGTATTGGACCATGTTGCACAGGACTCCTCTGTCCGGGCTGCTTTCCAACTGGATTCTCGGGTTGGGTAGAGGTGGTCGCTTCCCAGATAAAGGATTTATCATCGGCCCGCCGACGGCTTTGTTCCCGTCTGGTTGGAACACTTGAGGTTCGGGTGGAATCCGCATTGACATTTGTTTCTGAAACACCTTTGTAATTATGTTTATATGTTGTCACCAATACAGATAACCCCGAATGGTATAAAATGGATGTCCTGGTTCATTTCCAGTTGTAATAAATTCCAGGTTCAGCCGAACTTCAAGCTCTGGCACCATATTTTTGCTTCAGTTAGGTCAAGTCAAAGGCCTTTTGTATGAATTATGGTTTCGGGCTGCTGAGTGCGACTATGGGTCCGGATTCCGACCAGTTATTCAACAGTCTTCGTTAAAGCATTGAAACGGGGAGATGATAATACTCAAGGGTCTGGACCTGGTTTATATGCCTCACATCACTAGTGAGGGTGTTCAGACTCGTTTTCTGAGGGCCGAACTCAGGGGTAAAGCTCTTGAGTTAATTTTCAATTTCTGCGAGCGCCTTGGGTTCCAGCTTACCCGGGATTCCTTTATGAACTATAATATGATGAACCGTCTAGGCTGTAAGTCGATTTTCCTCTTCCTCGGAGTTGTTTACTTTGTATGTATCCGGGGCTATATATTTTTCTTACCTGTCTGAACTAATGTGATGTTTTTATTTTTACCTGGCAGGTCTTCCGCACTTTAATCCGAATTAGTCTGCTTCTGCGTACAGCGACGCTCTGTTGGGTTTGGGTTCGGCTTTCAAGCTGACCAAGAAGGCTTCTGCTGGTGGGTCTGAATCTCAGACCCATCCCGAAGAAGGGTCCCAGAGCAATACAATCTCGAAGTCAGACTCTACCAAAGATGGTCGTGCTGCAGACGAAACTATTGATGTTGAAGTTGGGGACGAATTTGAGAACCTTGAGGAGATAGAGCCGCTGGGTGAATTTCTTGAGGTTGATGAAGTCCAGAGAAGGAAGAGGCTCCGGACTGTTGGTACTAAACCACCCCGGCCTGAAAAGGGTTGCACAAGCTCTGGTGTTGTGAGGGTTTAGGACAAGGGGAAGGGCGTTGAGGGAGATAATTTCGGGAAGAGCAGTCCGGAGCTGGAGGAGAAAGTGGTCCGATTTATGTCGGAGATTCCATCGGAGGATGATTGGCGCGAGATGAACAAGGCTGGGTTTGATGCGGTTATGAAGGATTGTACCCGCCTTTGGGGTCAAGTACTATTATCTCTCTTCTTGGTTTTTTCCTTTCCTTGATTTTGATCTCTATTATTTTGTTTTATCTGTAGCTGGGATCTTCTATGACCGGGGTGGTTGCCATCTCCTACTCAGAGCTGAAGCATCTCCGGGAGCTCTTTGATTATAAGGACAAGGAAGGACAAGGAAATCGGGAATCTTGAGTCTGCTAAGAAGGAGTCCGGGGATCTTAAGTCTGAAGTTGTGGAGCTCCGGAGGCAACTTAGTGCGGTGAGATCGGAGTCTGAAATCATAGATTCCTACAAGAAGTCGGAGGAGTATGACCGGGCTATTGCTAATGCTGGTGCTCCCGAGGTGGCTCGCTGCTGGACTGTTGCCAAGCGTCATATCAAAACCGATCCGGAGGCCGACCGGGGCAACTTTGTGCAGGAGTTTCTCAAGGCCAAGCAGAACACTTAAGCCGGACTCGGTGAGCCGGAGCTGTATGATGGTCCGTGCCTGAGCTTCCTTCCAGAAAAAGCTTTGGAGTCATAGATTGTTATTTTTTATTCTGAAGTATTTGTACTTGTCTCTTTTTTGTAACTTTAAATACTTTGGTTGTACTTTGGTCCAGACCTGTTTTGTCCGGGTTGTTACTTAAATTTATTTTTTTTTGCTTTTCTTCTGTTTTTGCCTTGGTTAATACGATTCTGCCTCAGATAATATACTAAGTGAATATTATTTGCTTTTGCCTTAAAAAAAATTTGAAAAGTTTTCTAAGAACAAATTTGCTTTTAGTCCGGGTTCATTTTTATTCCCGGACTGAGGTTGTTTTTTCCTTTAGAAAATAATTCTTAGTAAAAATATTATGCTAGTTCGGGTTCAAGTGTGACCCCGGACTGAGGTTGCTTTTGGCTTAGAAATAATTCTGAGTAAAAGTAGGTGGCTAGTCTGGGTTCAATGTTGTCCCGGACTGAGGTTGCTTTTACTTAGAGAAATAGCTCCAAGTAAAATAGGTGGCTATCCCGGGTTTATGATTGACCTCGGACTGTGATTGCTTGTATTTGGAGAAATAACTTTAAGTAAAATAGTTGGTTGGTCCGGGTTCAAATTTGAACATTGATTGATATTGCTTTTACTAAGAGAAATAACTCTGAGTAAAATAGATGGTTATTCTGAGTTCAAGGTTGACCCAGGACTGAGGTTGCTTTTACTTTGAAAAATAACTTTAAGTAAAATAGGTGGCTAGTCCGGGTTCAAGGTTGACCCAGGACCGAGATTGCTTTTACTTTGAAAAATTACTCTAAGTAAAATAGGTGGCTAGTCCGGATTCAAGGTTGACCCGAGACTAAGGTTGCTTTTACTTAGAGAAGTAATTCCAAGTAAAATACATGGTTAGTCCGGGTTCAAGGTTGACCCGGGACTGTGATTGCTTGTAAAAAATTGCTAACTAAAACAAAAATTCCTTTTTATTGATTTCAAATTTGCTTCACACAAAATATAGAGTAATAAAGTATTTGCTTGCCATAGCCTACAAGTGTTTGGTTGTTGGGGTTGCTTTTCTCCTTGCTACTGGTAAAACTTTCTTAGCCTGAGTCCATGCCAGGTGTTGGAAATTTTGGATTCATCCATATTCATTAGCTTGTAAGTTCCTGGTCTTAGGACTTCTTTGACCTTATATGGTCCTTCCCATTTGGGAATTAGCTTGCCAGTATTTGTAGGATTTGAGGCTTCTGTGTCTCGAAGAACCAGGTCTCCAACTTGAAAGTTTTTGACTCTGGATTTTTTGCTGAAGTGCTCTTTTATTTTCTCCTTATATTTATTCATCTTTGCTACTGCTTGGTCCCGAACTTCATCAATTAGCTCCATATTTGTTTTGAGTCCTTCTTCGTTGGCTATTTTATCGAATTTTATCGCTCTGTGAGAAGGGGATCCTACCTCGATGGGTAGCATTACTTCTGTGCCATAGGCTAGCTTAAAGGGAATTTCTCTTGTGCATGTCTGGGGGCTTGTCCTGTAGGACCACAACACACTTGACAGTTTATCTAGCCATTTGATCTTGCTTTCTTTGAGTCTCTTCTCAATGCCTCGGAGTAGGATTTGTTTGTTACCTCTACCGGGCCATTTTCTTGGGGATATGCTACTGATGACTTTTTGTGCTTGATCCCGTGCTCTTGGAGGTAGGACTCGAATTCTGATCCGATGAACTGTGGCCCATTGTCTGATACTAGGACTCTTGGGATCCCTAACCTCATCAAAATGTTGTTCATAAACTTTATGCAGTCTTGCTAGTTGATTGTCCTCATTGCTTCTGCTTCAACCCATTTTGTGATTTAATCAATTGAAATCGGTAAGTATCTGAGATCTCCTCTAGCCCAGGGGAATGGTCACATGATATATATACCCCAAACAGTGAAAAGGATTAGGGACAGGACTGAGGAGGGTAGGACTGGGCTCATCCGGGACACATTACTGAAGAGTTGGCATTCCTTGCATTTTTTACGAACTCTACCGCATCCTGATTAATAGTTGGCCAATAGTAGCATTGTCTTATGATCTTGTGAGCTAGGGCTTTTGCAGACATGTGATCTCCGCAGATCCCATCATGGACCTCCATTAAATAATAGTTAGCTTCTTCTAGGCCGACACATTTCAAAATGAGGGATGAGAAGGTCCGGCGGTATAGTATTCCTTCTTCAAGAAAAAACTTGGCTGCTTTGGCTTTTAGTCTTTGAGACTTTCCTTTTTCTTCCGGGAGCTCTCCCTTTTCCAAATAGTTAATGAAAAGAGTCATCCAGTTGTGGTTGTTTTCAATCTCCAGGACCTTTTCACCTTCAATAGATGGTTTTTGCAATTCTTCAAAGTAAATTGAGCAGTCCAGGTCTGATGAGTTCCGGACTATCTTCGATAGAGTATCCGCTTCTTCATTTTTTTCTCGATATATTTGCAGGACTTGATGTATTTTGATTGATGCTAGGTAGCTTTCAACCAGTGCCTGATAATTTGCCAGAATTTGGTCTTTTGCTATTTATTTTCCGTTTATTTGCTTGACCACTATCTGGGAGTCGCTGTAGATGATTAAGTCCTGGACTCTGAGATTCCTGGAAAGCTTCAGTCCCGCAATCAGTGCATCATACTCCGCCTGATTGTTTGTTATCGGGAAGCCGAAGGATATAGTTGTCTGTGTCACGAATCCCTCAGGGCTCTTTAGGATGAGTCCGACTCCCGACCTTTCGCTTATTGATGAACCGTCTACTTTCAAGGTCCAGACTCCCAGGTTTGTAGTCTAATTTCTCTCTGGATCTATTCTAATAGGTTCCGGTTCTGCCTCTGAAAAGTTGCATTCAATTATAAAATCAACAAGTGCTTGAGTTTTGATGACAGTCCTAGGAATGAAACTTAGATTGAACCGACTTAACTTCACAGTCCAATTAACTAATCTTCCCGAGATATCTGGATTATGAATTGTTCTCCTCAGAGGCTGGTTTGTGACTACCCTGATTTCTCTCCTTGGAAGTAGTGTCTGAGTTTTCTCTATGTTGTGACCAAAGCGAAGGTATACTTTTCTAGACTTGGGTACCTGGTCTCCGCATCCTTGAGTACTTGTCTCACTTAATAAACTGGTTATTGTCTTCCATTCTCCTACCGGATTAGGGCAGCCCCAACTGCCAAGGCTCCGTCTGATAAGTATAGGTAAAGAGGCTCTCCTGGTTGGGCCTTAGTTAGGACTGGTGGTGTGAGAGGTATTCCTTGATTTCTTTAAATGCTCTTTGGCAATCCGGGTTCTAGTTGACTTCTTTCTTGTTGTTTGCTCCTTTGAGTAAATCAAAGAAGGGTAATCACCTTTTTGCTAGCTTTGAGACAAATCTTATAAGTGTTGTTAGTGATCCTGCTAGCTTCTGCACGTCTTTCTGGGTCCTGGGAGCCTTCATCTCCTGGATCGCTTTTATTTTCTCCGAATTAGCTTCAATTCCTCGGTTGTTGATCATGAATCCTAGGAACTTGCCTGCTCCTACTCCGAATGTGCATTTATCTAGATTCATCTTGAGTTCATGCTTCCTTAGGTTATTAAAACATTATCTCATATCTTCGATGTGTCCTGGGATTGTTGTTGATTTTGCAATCATATCTTTGATGTAGGACTCCAAGTTTCTTCCGATCTTGGACTTGGATATCTTGTTCATTGCTCTTTGATAAGTGAATTTCGCATTTGTTAGTCCGAATGGCAACATCACATAAGCGTAGACTACTTTATGAGTTATGAATGTTGTCTTAGATATGTCTTTCGGGCTCATCTTGATCTAGTTGTACCCGGAGAAGGCATCCATGAAGCTTAGCATTATATGTCCGGATGTGGCATCTATCAGCTGATCAATATTGGGCAGAGTGTATGGATCCTTCGAGGCATCATTTAGTTCGGTGTAGTCGACACACATTTTCCATTTTCCATTTGACTTCTTCACCATGACCACATTAGCCAACCAACCCGGGTATTTGATTTCTCGGATGATTCCTGCTTTGAGCAACTTCTCTAATTCTTCATCTATTGCTCTTCGCCTTTCCGGGACAAAGTTTCTTCTTTTTTGCTTGACCGACTTTCTGTTTTGGTTGACGTCCAAATTGTGCATTGCTATGGACTCGTGCAACCCGGGCATATATTTTGGACTCCAGGAGAACACATCTTTGTACTCCCGGAGCAAGGATACAAGTTCTTCTCTAAAGACTGCTTCGAGTCCAGACCCAACTTTCACCTTCTTTGTAGGACTGCTTTTGTCAATCTGTATTTTTTCCGTTTTTATTGCGGCCTCAATTTTTGCTTAGTCTTGGGTCGAGATCATTTAATGAATCTGGGCTTCAGTGTTCTTCTTCAAGTAGGTATTAGCTTGTGTTGATTCTTTATCTTTGATTACTTGCATGGTAGGATTGGTCTGGTCTAGGACCAGATTTGCTTCAATAACATTCATATTCATGAGAGAGTTTGGTTGCTTGGATTATAACAAGTTAAAGAAATGGACTCTTTCAAAAGTTTGCTGATGAAGGTGAATCCAGGGGCACCAAGACCCAAGGATGGAGAGCCTCTCCTTCTAGTGCCAAATGATAACTCCTGGTGGCGTGGTTGCTCCTTCGACGCCGTGCCGGGATGCTTCGCCGCGGTGGTTTAGTTGTTGTGGGGATCCTACAAAACAACACCGGAATGGGGGTTTGGGTCTCACGGTGCCTCCGATGTGAGAGTATGAACTCGCTTTTGGAGAAGATGAAGATAGGTAGGATTGCAAGGTGGTTGTGTGTATATGAGTGTATGAGAGTGATTAACCCCAATATATTTCCTCCCTGGGCTATTTAAGGATAGAGTTTAGGGGTTGGTACCTTTAAATCATAGTCGTTGGTTCTAGGAGTGGGGGACACCTATCTGGGATGGATGCCATACACGTATCAGGATGGGAATGGTTGAGGAATGTTCTAAGGATTTCCTGGCGCGAGCCCTGATTAATCTCATGATTGATCAATGACAACTGTCCCTATCGTGTGTTGGGTCATGTGGCTCACGTGTTGGGCTTCCAAAGGTTGGGCCGCCAGGACTAAGTAATATGCACTAGTGATATGCGGGACTGGAAGAAGTGAGGAGTCCGGACCCGGTTCTTGTAGAAGTTATATGTACTATCATTGAGTGCTTTCGGAAGCTTCCTAATCCATAATAAACTGATGTTGACCTATAAAAGCGTGCCTGATAAAGCCATTGTCTTGCTCTGTTTCCTTCCCAAGTTGGATTACGGAATCCTAAGAGTTGTTATCATCCATCTACACATCACATAATCAAATAATCATCCCTGGTGATTTTCTTCCTAGGATTGATTTCTACTTCTCAACATAATTTAACGGTTCTAACTTAGCACTAGAAGTATCCAAGTTTGATCATTTGCCAATAGCACTACCTAGATTTCAGAATCCTTCACGACAATATCTGAGGAAATGTTATGAAATTTCTTCCAAGTAGGCACTCTTGGCAGCATTCCGAACAAATTATTTTTCTCAATCCAAGACTCAAGAATCATAGTCTTAACTCCCATAGGAACTAGTTTAGACATTAAAACAATTTTTCCCTCAGTGACGTAACTATAGCTAGTGGGACTATACCAAGCTACTGCTAAACTTCATTTCGTGCTTTGCTTCTCGAGCCTTAAAATATTATACTAACAGAGAATCAGAAATATGTAATATAGTAACATCCATCACCAAGAACTACTAGAGACATACATATTAAATTTCCAAACACCGAACAAGCCAACACAAACCGAGTATAACCTCGAATAAACATGTCTCGGCTTGGTTTACACTACATTGCCGCTAAGCTGGACTCGATAAACACAAACAGTGGAAGAAAACCTTCATGTGCAAGTGTGTGGAATCTTATCCTCTCTAGACTATCCATCTCATTTCCGGTCAATCTCTTTGTGAGTGCAAGTGCTGATGACCTATGATACCTACATATAAGACTGGATGACAGAAAGATTTAACATGGATCAATTGTCGTCGTCTTAGAACTTGTCATATATTTAAAGTTGTACATGGGGTTCTTGGTACAAACCTACCCAAATTCAGTCATCTAACAAACAGTCGAAGACGCAAGAATGTCCTTAAACAAAATGCTTATACTAAGATTAAGCCATTTTCCGAAACCAGATATAGCAATATTGATACATCCATGACTGATGACTCTATGAAGTTATGAAACAGTTATTCAACTGCAATCGAACTTCTCATTACCTAATAATTCACATAATATTACAGTCTAAAAACACACCGAGCATAAAAACATGCCATAAATTAACATATTAGTGTCCAACAGGTGCTGCAGTATTCAAGTATTGTACAATCAAAGTTTCCTACACCATAAAAATCTGAGAGTGAATAAATTAATTAAAGCAGCTAAGAACAAACGGAGAAGGGAAAGCATGAGATTTGTACATTTGAGATGACTAGTAGGTAAATTTATATCAACTTTAGGGGAAGCTCGCCGAGAATGCAACACATCAATTACCATATTCATACTCTCACTGAAACTCTCACATAATAAAAACTTCATCGCCTCAAGCACCGGAGAACGTCCAAGCACGAATTTGAAAAATCCATGCATTTTTCGTTAATCACATCTATCACCTTTACTGATTTCAGGTGCTTGAAGGTGAAATCAGTTGGACATTCTCTCTCCCAAAATTCCAGATCAACAGTCCTATGATGAGCACGTCCATATGATCTGTCCTATGTGATCAAAGACGAAATATGATAACTGAATGGTAATAAAGGAATAATAATAAAAAAATAAAATATTTTAATATCGAACAGGAAGATATAAGAACAAATCAACAGGACATGTGCCTTACACAAACAACAAGTTGTTGCAGATTAGGGGACTGCAGAAGCAATTGGAGAACAGACTGTTGAGCTGCGAAGCAAGGACACGGGTGCGGGAGTGCGGGTGCGTGATGCGGGGACACGCGAATTCGGAAAATCTAAAAATATGGGGATACAGATGTGGGGGACACGGCATTTCTATAAAAAATTTAAAAATTATATATATGATGTTCCACATGGCATATGTCATTAATAAAACTAAATTTCTCATGCAACATAAATGAAATAGTAAAATTCATAAATCTTTTACTAAACTAGGAAAAAAGACAATTCAAATTAAATAGTCAAATTCATAAGTTTATTACTGAACTAGAACAAACTGAACATACATATAAAATTGATATTTAGCTAATCATCTTTAAACATTGTGGCTTCCATTTCTGGCTCATCAAGTGAAAGATTGGCAATCTCAAGCTCTTTTGCACTGTCAAGTGGATCAAATTTATCGACTCCAACATCCCATTATTTTGTCTCACCTTTCAAGTATTGATCAGTCTTCCTGGAAAGTAGTCGAAGATTATTATGCACAAAAACCAGGTCTTCCGCTCTAGTTGGCAGTATCTTGTTCCTTCTAACATAATGAATAAATGAATATGTACTCCAATTTTTTTCACAGCAAGATGAAGAACAAGGTTGTCCAAGAAATTTCAAAGCTATCTTCTGGATATTTGGTGTTGAAGCTCCGTGAATAATCCACCACATTTTTGGATCCATGGTACCTCTATATTCTATAGAATCGGGATTACCAAAAATATCCATCTGTCCTGAAAATCGAGCAAATTATGTATTTACAGACGTTCTTGCTTCATTATTTGAAAAGTACCTCTTGAGACATTTATTCATTTCCCCTGCTAGCTCAGTATCTTGGTGGGGAGGAACACGATCAACAGAAGTACTAAGCCATGCATTGCTGTAATACCTGAAAAGACAAATAAATAAATATTAAATGAATGTCATTAGTTCAAAGATAATATGATCAAGTAGCATTATTAAATTTATTTGGACTTACCTCGGATTTAGTGAATGAGCTAAATAGTGAAGTGGTGAAGAACTCTTAGTCCATCTATCAATGAGAATTGCATAGATTACTTCGTGAAATGTAGGGTCCTCATTGAGCTCTTTCCTTTCATGCCTATATATGATGTTTTTCACCTTCTCGATCATATCATCCCACATATCATATATCAAATGAAGTGAAGGTTTATCAGTATCCGCAAATCGTAGCATATCATAAATAGGAGCTGTTAACACAAGTATATAATCAACTTTGTCCCACCGTATATTATCAAGTATCGTAAACCTAATTGTATGAGTTTTATCATGATCATAATCTCGATAAATACCCCATTCCTCAGAAAGCACCAATAGCTCCAAAGAACGCTTCAAGAGATTGAACCTCTTAAGCATGACAAGTACAGATGCAAGCCTTGTTTCAGCAACCGAAAGAAGTCTCAAGGGAGCAATATGATTAAACATTTTCAACACCATATTATGATTAATAATTTCATTCTTAATCATAAGTGCTGAGTCAGCCACTTCAGTAATCCAATGACACTCATGATAAATATCCTGATTACCCCCAATATTTTTAGCAGCACAAATATTCTTTAATGCCAAATTAAGTGTATGCACATCACATGGAGTCCAGAAAATATGAGGATACTGAGTCTCAATAATCATACATGCCGCCTTACGGACTGGAGCATTGTTAGTTATAAATTGGACTACATTTTGAGGCCCCACTTCTAATATCACTTCCTTGATGAGGTTGGCTATGTGAAACTTGTCTTTCAATTCTCCTTCACAGTTAACTGCCTTTAGAAACATGGGACCATTTTCCGTGACAGCCATAAAATTTATCAGTGGTCCTCTTTGACTATCACTCCACCCATCAGAGACTAGAGTCACGCCTTTTTCTTTCCAAGTTGTATTCATTGGTTCCAACAATCTTTCAACATGTGCCCTCTCCTTTTGTAACAAAGTTGTCCTTATAGAATTATAAGTTGGAGGAACATAGCTTGGAATTACTATTTGCAGCAAGAGTGTATGAGCTGATGTAGTAGGGGTTTCTAGCAAAATGAAACGGTAAACCCCCAGAAAAAAATGCTCGTGCAATCTCCTCATCCTGTTGTGCCCGTACTTACATATTGAATGCTTTGTTGATCGAATTATTCATGTCAACTGCTTTTCTCTTTAAGCCATCCATTTTTTCAGTTGACTTCCAAGCATTATTTGATTGAGTATGACTTGATGGAGGGACTGGAATCTCAACCGGCCTCTTTTTTTCCCCTACTTCAGCCATCTCCCTTTGTAACTGATTGAAAAATTGAGGTGAGACTTTCATACAAATTGCAACTCCTTGCCCTTTTATTCTCAATAAATATGCTTTGACCCTTGAATATGAACCCGTAAATTCATTGTTATAGATATTACATCTGATTCTCGAATTTCCACCCTTATGTTTCGTATTTGCCAATTTAGTCACATGCTTCCAGAGGGGATCCGAAGGTAGTGAATTTTCCTAACTGTCCATGACCACATGAAACAAGGATTAAATTATAATCAGATCTCAATTTTATAATTTAAAAAGATAAAATAATTAAAAATTATATAAATCACGTCAATAAAAGATCATGGAAAACTTATTTTAGCTGGGAGAGTAAGTAAAAAATAATATTGTAATAAAAAACAGCAAACACAGTGGTTGAAAAAACATACACATGCGCTGGTGAATGGTGATAATATGCTGGTGATAGTGACAGGTGCAGAAAACGCATGCTAGAAATTATTAATATATGGACAAGTACAATAGCTTAGAATATAAAATTGTAAATATGGACAATGAAGTTAGGTGGTGACTTTCTCTGGGTCATGTTTCCTGTCTATATTTACTTTATTTTATTTATATATACTTTATTTTAATAGTCAGGTTAATAACATGAGCTGCTCTCACTTCGCATCTGGTCGAAAATATATACACATACCATACTTATACACACACAAAATATTAATATATACTTACAAGTTAAACCGAAAAAATCACAGTGCAAATATGTAATTTAAAGAAAGCATTTGAAGAATAGAGTAAACGAAAATGATGCGGGGCTTACGATTTGAAGATTCTTGCTATTGAATATAGTGGATGTCGCCGTCGCCGGAATCCGATGTCAGAGTTTGCTTGAAAGGCTGCAGATCTGGACTCTCAGTAGCTCATAATTTCTTTTATAAAAGATAAGTATTTGGGTTTTAAGGTTACCTGTATATATGCAGAGAAGAGAAGCAGTAACACGTACGTCGTGGGTGTCGTGGCTGTACGTAACTTGGTGGGTATCTTCCGAGTGTTATATTTTTATTTTTTACTAAAAAAGCAATTCCCGTGTCCCATTTTCTGAGTCCCCGCATTTTTGGTTGTCAATATTCGAGGACACGCCATCTGGCGCCCTCCATCCGCACTCATGACCGAACTCCCGCACTGGCGTGTCACAACTGAGTCCGGTGTGGAGTACGTCACTGCAGTGGCGAGTCCTTGCTTCTTAGCTGTTGAGTAATAAACTAACACAACGCACAACAATGAGTCAGTTATATAAATCATAAATTAATAACAGACAATTTAAACCAAATAACGAAATAAAACACGAAGGCAAACAACAAGATCAATCAGTAACTGAATTGACAGAGAGTTGTAGGATACTTAGCTCTAACATAAAATTTATCAAATCTGAAAGAACTGTGAACAACTAAGTCGCCTAGCCTTCGAGAAGCCTAACTGTTCTTGAAGAGACTATTGCCCCACTTACGTTGTATTGGGTTGTAGCAATATCGCTTTTAGGATAAACAACACAGAGTATTTCGTTCACAGATACATAGCACTAAAGAGCGACCTGACCTCAGTTCGCCCAAAAAACCTATGTTAATGTGTATATTATGGAGAAGAGAAAGAGAGAGATCACAGCTAGGGTTTCACGATTACGTGATTGACACATATATCACTTCCAAACATTTTAGTCTATATGTTTATACAAAATAAAAACATAGCTGAAGATATGCATTAATTAAAATAAATATTCTGACTTAATATTCATTTAATAGAATATTTTCAGAAACAGAAACGTAACAGTCATGATCCAAGCACGCGTCAGGATTTATTACAGCAAATCCTGACTAGTCAGCCATCAGGATCTGACACCTCAACAAATCCTGACCAGCCAGCCATCAGGATCTGACACCTCGAAAAATCCTGACTAGCCATCAGGAGTTGTCAGTGTCAGCAGATCCTGACCAGGTATCAGGATTTGTTAGTGTCTGTAAACCCTGATCAATATTATTTCGGCAAATCAGAGTTACTAATTTATGATTCTAAAAATATCGATATTTATTCCCTGTTACACAGATTCAATATTCATATTAAAATAATATAATAAGTGAGTAAATATGTTAATTAAACAAGCAGTAAAAATTTTCGCCCAGATCGCCTCGCATACGCTAAACAAACAGTAAAATTTCTCGCCCAGGTCGCCTCGCGTACGCGAGACGCCGAGACATTCACCCTTCGACCCGAGTCGTGGCGTGGCGAGGCGGCGGCGCGCGCGCGTGTGCGCGCGAAGCACACAATAACACCATGCACACTCATATTCCTTAGTAGTTGGTATACTACTCCTGCACATGGTACTATATAAAGCACTACACCCCTCTTTATAACGGGTCATCATCATTTATGACTGTCAGAGTTTGTCTTTCAGTGGTTGTCACATTAGTCAATTCTTTTGTAACAACTGTATTCTTCTTTCTTCCATCTCCACCAGTTCTTCCACTTCCACCTCTTCTTTGGATAGTGGACTTAGAAGTACCACTAAAGCCACTAGTTTCTCCACCCTTGTACCTCCCAAGTTCTTTGCCACCGTCATTTCCTTCATCAGGAGTATCATCCATTTTATCAACTTTTAACTAGAGTTGTTTTTATTTAGATTTAGAAATTATCTCCCCTCTTGGCATCATCACCAAGTAAGAGAAAGACAATTAGCTCCATGGATTGTTGTACCTCATCCAATTGCCTAGATATTTTAGCTTGAGTTGCTTCCAGCTTGGCCTGATTGGCCTCTTTTCTGTCTTGTTTGGGAATGATGGGCTTCAATTTCTTCTATACATCAAACTCACTTTTGGATTTAGCTTCATGAAATGCATCCTTAAGTGCATCCAGCTGAGTTTGAGCTCTGGCCTGTGTGGAATGAACAGACTTTATCATGAGAGTTGAAGCTTTCAGATGAGCAAGAAAGGAGGGATTTTTAATCTCGGATTCAGCTGTCTGCAAGTGTTTGGAAGCATTATGAAGAGAAATAGGATATGTATAATTCTTCCACTTAGAGTTCCATTCTTCATCTTCATAAGCTTTAGAGACTTCAGCAACTCTTGCATTTATCAGCCTTTGCCTCTCCTTTTTAGACATATCTTCAGGAAATGTGATTTCATCTAGATCTTCATTAGGATCTAGAGCTAAATTGATCTTAGAGAAATCAACATCATCTCCATCATCAGAATCATTTTCTTTACTAGAAGCCTCACCATTAGCCACTGGTTCCTTGAACCTCTGTGTTACTCCATCTTCAACATCAGAGTTTAAAACTGAATCAGGAATTAGAGTTGTGTGTGAACCAGCTGCTTCAGATGCTTCCATTGCATCAACATTTAACTCAATTACCACATGATTTGTAGACATGTGTGTAAGAGCATCAATATTTAACTCCAAAACCTCGGTTCCAGTAGAATGAATTGGAGACCCGGGAATTGCGTTGAACACTGGAATTGTAGCTTTATGAGTGAACTGTTCTGCAACTTTATCAACATCGACAACAGGGATTGCATAAGTGTGTGAATGAGAAACATGAGTGGACTGCAGGAAAGTATCAGTACTTAGACCTGCAGGGAACTTATCAGTACTTAGTGCATCAGAGTTTATCTGAGGGACTACAGGCTGTGGATCAGCAACTATTTCTTTTATACTTTGAGAACCTGCGAGAGAAAGAAATGAACCACTTAGATCTCTATATTCTTTTAAAGTAATTCCATTACATCTCACTGCACTTATCTCATTACTTTTAAGAGTCCGGGTTTCCTCACAAGGATATGCTAAATCCTAACTCGCATCTACCTCTCCTTTTGTCAGGTAGGGATCCTGCCTCTCTTTATTTCTATTTTTCTCTAAATTTTTTTCCTCAATCTCACATAAAAGGTTCAGAATAGTTTGTCCTACAGAAATAAGAGGTGGTTGAGAAGAGATATTCTTGGTCACATGAATAGGGGTACCCTCTTTTGGAGGACTAGACATGATCATACCATTAGGATTTAAATTAACAGCAAATGCTGACAAAATACTATCAATATTTAAATTAAATGCTGATAAAGAAAAGTCAGTATTTATACCTTGTGGGATGGAAGATTCAGCTTCATGTAGAGGTAGTGTATCCAATGGAGGAACTGAAAGAATTTCAGTTGATTTTGGTGTGGGATGCACTCTTTTGCGTTTATGGATTTCATCAATTACAATGAAAAGATTGATCTAGCTAGGATGAACAAGAAGAATCTGAGAATGGAGTGTTCTTTTGTGTTTGACACAATAATAAGGGACTTCACATGCAAGAAGACAGGCTATGACAATATATCAAGTATGGTCCAAAAGCTGGTATACTCAATGGCTTATGACAGGCAACCTCATGTTGGAAGCCTTATACTTGGAGAGCCGAGCACCAGGCTAAAAATGCCTTTGGTAAGTAGGGGTAAGGAAATTTTCTTCCCTAGATTTATCATGTCTGTTTTAAACAATAAGGTGAATGATATTCATCAAATACCAGACATTGATACTAGTAAGATAGGCATTTGTAAGTCAGTGTCCAAAATCCTATTTGGATCACTGAATACAAAGAAACAGGTAAAGGTAAGCCTAAATGTCACTTACTTTATGTTGGAAAAATATAGGACTTACTCTTACACTATGTCTGACATGAGGAGTAGTTTTATTGCTAATACAACTATGGTTCCTGGACCTGTAGAAGTACAAATACAGGCACACCCACAGGAGACTACCACAGTTCAAACCATTCCTTCTCAACCCCTATATATTAGCAAACCAACTGCTTCATTCACTTAAAAGGGTGGAGTTAGTAAAAAGAAGAGAAAATAAATTAACCTAACTGTAATTAATGAGAGTGAAGAAACACAAATTGAGGATGTGAGTCACATGGTCAAGAAATCAAGGAGAAAGAAAATAGAGTTGACCACTCAAATGACCACATCTGCATCTTCTCAACAAGGTGCAACTGTAATCAAGGGACTAAAACAGTCTCCAGTGGCATCTTCTCAACAAGATGTCACTATTGAACAAAGAACCATCCCAAGTGCATCTTGTAAAGAACATCCTCAAATTGTTACAAATATAATAAAATGCGTATGATTAAATTTATAATTACCTTATCAATTACTTATTAACTTCTAAGCCGTAAGTACTTATCGACGAGTGTTTGTCGACCCAACTTATACGTCGAATTTACAACTTATAAGTTAATAAGTTAAATATTAGTAACGACGTATTTTTTCTCAATTTATTTTGAATTTTTGCTTTTTAATTAACTTTAGTTTTAAAATATATATTTATATATATTAATCTAATCTAAAATTTACGTATTAAGATAAATGTATTCAAAAATTATTTATTTTAGTTACTTTAAGTAAAAAAAATTCTGACTTATAGTAAAATTATCCAAAAACTTACATTACTTATACACATTTCCTTCTTAACATTGTTCTTAACATTGTTCGAGAACCCAATTAATGACCACATATTTTTATTAAACTTATATATCAAATTTAATAAATTAAATATTATAATATTTTTTTTAAAATTCATCTGGTCAGTATATCAACAATTATTCGATTAGTCGCTTTAAAGTATCTCTACCGCCTAAATCTGATTCTCTTCGGTTGAAACATTTATTATTAGTCATACTTAATAAATTTAGTCTGTGATCAAGCATCTAACCAACTCTTAATCTATTCGAATTATTTTATATTTATTTACTTAATCAAATTAAGTTACATGTGATCATTTCTCAATAATGTAAATGTATTATATAATAAAATTATATTAAGTTTAATATATCATGTTCGATCGAGTTTCGGTTTGGTTCAGTTCGATTCTGGTTTCCGGTTTTCAAATCGGGTTTGGGTTCGACTGGACTAAAGACCAAACCCCAACCTGATTCAACCAGTTTTAAAAATAAAAATCAAAACTGTAAATAAACCTTAAAAACTGAGTCCAATAAAACCGTTCGGGTTGGGTCTGACAAATCGTTCGGATCGGATATTCATCGTTCAAATTTTTTTTCCGATTTCTAATTTGATTACGGGTGATGGCCAAAAATATAATTTTTTTAAATGATATGACAAAAATACAATTTTTTAAATTGTTGGGCAAAAATACCAGCCTAATATGCATTTGATAAATGGGCATGCTAATACGAATTTGATAAATGGGTATTATGTAAAAAATAAAAATTAAAAAAAAAATTAGTAAACGAGACACGCATTACTAGAATGCTTATCACAACTTTTGAAGTCATGATACACATCTATGTAATGCTAGAATGCGTGTCACAACTTTTGAAGTCATGATACACATCTATGTAATGCGTATCATCATTTTCTATTTTTTCAATTTTTTTAAAAAACTTCTTTTAATATTAATTACTCATTTCTAAAATACGTATTACTAATACTCAAATTGTAAATGCGTATTAGAGTAGTATTTTTGATCAAAATTTTCAAAAATAATATATTTGTCACACAATCTAAAAACAAGTTATTTCTATCATTTTTTCCGGGTTCTAGGTTGAAAATGATCATCATAGACGAATCAATAACAAGTACTCAAAGCCTGATGCCTTAACTGTTAAGAGAAATAATTTAAAACAAAGAAACGGAAAGATTATTATGTGGAATGGGCACATACAAATCTATTATATAAATAATAGAGCAAATAGGGGGTTAGGTGAGATAATTTATTCCAAATTACTAATTTACTCCTCAATAATAAATACAAATAATTGTCAAATTTAATACCATATATTAATTACACTTAGGTCATTATTACTCCTTATTAATAAATATAAATAATTGTTATATTTAATAACATATATTAATTACACTTAACTCATTAGTATTAATAATTTTATATATGTTACCATTTATTATTGAAAATTAATCACATATAATTAGATATCTAAAATTTAATAATATTTGCATGTATATATACTAAATTCTTATTTTTTTGAAGACTTTATATAAATTTATTTTCAGTAAATAAGTTTATTATGTTAGCTAATCTGAAAATGACAATGTTAGTGTATCAAGTATTAAATCCAATAAATATAATAGATATTCTCTTTGTATATGAATAAAATAGTGGGTTATGAGGGGGTTTATAATAAAGTCGAGATTCTTATTATATGGCCAAATCAAATATAAACTAATATTGGTTTGAAGATTTTGAATATATATAATAAAATTTTAAAATATCAAGTTCATTACGGTTACATTAATATTTTACAACTGTAAGATGAATCATTTTTCTTACATTAATCAATTTAAAGTTTTTTCAGATATGTAAGTAAAAGAGTTATAAGATTACTGCACTGTTATAGAAATCGATAATTTCGCCGATAAATTTCTAGAAGGCAACTAAACAATATTATAGAGCAAAATCGGAGCATACAACATTTTTGTCATTTTCGATCAAAATCGGCAATTTTCCGGTCAAAATTTGACGAATCAAACACATAATTTGAGGTTATGGACAGAAGAAAAGGAAGAAGATATATACTCAGCATTGAGTTGGTGAAGAATGACGATTTTAAATGAAGAAATCAGACGGCTGACGAATATAAACTGAAAAGATAAGGGAAGAAGAAGAGAGATGCGTAAAGATGATTAAGACTCTTATTATTTTAATAAATAATGCACACAAAATGATGTTATAACTTAGTATGGATGTACAAATACAATTTTACACATCTCAAATATAATTATATTACTTATATATTTTAAAAAGAATATAAGAATATGTTCGACATATTTCGATTTAGCATTACGATAAATTCTCGATTTTTTACGGTAGTTCAACTGATGTAGTCCATTTTTCAATTTCCATAACCATTGATTACTGACCTATCTATTAATATATTTATCATTAAAAATGATGTATATTGAAAAATGTATTTATATTATCAATTGTACAATATTATATTTAATATGTCGGCTTTCATATCCAATCATTACATTTTCTAATATGAAAAGTAAGAATGACCTCATATTCATTTTATTTTGTATCACTAATTGTATTATGTAAACAAATATAATAACTCTTTAATTAACTTCGCGATATTTCATTCATTGTAATTATTTTCATGAAATATGTGTGTTGTCATTTGTATAATATTTTGGTCGTATATTTTGATTTTATTGCCGCATTGTTAATTCATTTATTTAATTCATTTGGAGAAAAAACACGTTAAGCACATCGATCTCAATTCCATAAAGAGAGATATTTAGTTAATCAATTCATCATAAAACAACATGAATATATCGTCGATAATTACAATCAAAATAACATCAGTTCACGCATTAGAGAACATGCCCGCACCGGCTATATAGCTAGTTAAGAATCCAACCATGAACCTGTCCTATCGAGATTTCTAAACAGCTTCCAATGTCTTTGTCTAATGAGAGATACCGTCTTGTACATTTTGATTTTTTGACGAAGTTACGAGACGCGTGTGGTCAAACTGGTCATCGTATCCATACACATTTCACCTGCTCATTTGATGGCAACTCTAAAATTTGCAAAAATAAATAAATCATGTGCTAATTATCACTACCTGCTGCTGCAGAACTTTCAAAATTATCTGTAGACTGTAGCTTTCAAAGAAAGAATGGTGCTTTGTATTTAGCACAAGTCCAATCCAATACGGTACTTGTAGTAGCCTCCATGCTACTGCTCATTAAAGTAAGGGTGCAGGTTCTGATCATCGATGGTTGTAACCATCTATAGGCGGATAGATGGTTTGCTTACATTAGATGGATGTAGACATGCGCCCTTAAAAGTAAAAGTAATACAAAAAATACTCTGACTTGTGTCCAATACAGAATTACTATACTAGGCTGAGTGAATGCTTTTAATATTTTTGGACTTGCTCACATTGAAAAGCTCTGATTGTTGTACAATTTGGTGTCCTGGAAACTTTCGAGTAGACAACACTGCATCTAAATTTTTTATCAATGGGCTATACCTCCTTATATGTACTATGCATGTTTTTGTTTGTCTGGCCATATTCAGGACTTGCTCAAGGAAATGGCACAATTTCCGTAAGCTCGTTCCTCACAGCTGCAGACCAGGCTACCTTGTGGTATTCGCCTTCTGGCGATTTTGCATTCGGGTTTAGGAAAGTTCAGGATCAGTTTTTGCTATCCATCTGGTATGACAAAATACCTGACAAAACCATAGTCTGGTTTGTGAATGATGGTACTACTGTCCCTGCTGGATCCAAAGTTCAATTGACTACTGATCGCGGACTGGTCCTGACTGACACTCAAGGCAAAGAATTATGGAGATCAGAGCCACTGTCTGGTACAGCTTCTAGAGGTGTTTTTAATGATACAGGCAATTTTATGATTTTTGGTAGCAGTTGGACAAAGTTATGGGATAGCTTCAGCAATCCAATTGATACCCTGTTGCCTGCTCAAACTATGGAGGTAAATGGTACGCTTAACTCTCGGCTTACTGAAACCAACTTCACCAAAGGAAAATTTCAGCTACGTTTGCTTGAAAATGGGAATCTTGTGCTTAATTCCCGAGATATACTTACTGATCACGTTTATGGTGCATACTATAGAAGTCAGACGAATGATATAAATCCAAGTAATCAAGGTTACCAGGTAAAATATAGTACAGCGGGCTATATGTACATAGCTAAAAGAAATGGTGATATTGTTAATCTTACTACAAACGGAGCAATTCCTTCAACAGGTTATTATCATAGAGCAACTCTAACCTTTGACGGTGTTCTAGTCCAGTATTATCATCCCAAGGATTCCACTGGAACATCTAAGTGGATTTCTGTTTGGCAAATTCCAGTAAATATATGCCTTGATGTTAGAGGAGACACGGGGAGTGGAGCTTGCGGGTTTAATAGTGTTTGCCGACTTGATGAAGCTAGAAGAGCAGATTGTGAATGCCCAGAAAGTTATTCATTACTTGATCCCAATGATACACATGGCAGTTGCAAGCCGAATTTCGCCCAAAACTGTGATGACAATGGTTCTAGTGAAAAATTATATGATTTAGTGGAGATTACTGATACTGACTGGCCATTTTCTGATTATGAGCAGCTGAAGCCCATTTCTGAAATCGAGTGTAGAAGGCATTGTTTAAATGATTGCTTTTGCGCTGTTGCAATTTACCGAGGAGATAGTTGTTGGAAAAAGAAGCTACCTCTCTCAAAGGGGAGGAAGGACAGGGCCGTTAATGGTAAGGCTTTCCTAAAATTTAGCAAAGGTGATCTTCCACCAGAACATCGACGTGGTGGAGATAATCCAATTTATCCGGAGAAGAATGACAAAAGGACTTTGATCGTTGTGTTTTCAGTACTTTTAGGTAGTTCAGTGTTTGTCAATTTTATATTGATTGCTGTTGTTGGCTTTGGTTTCTCCTACATCTACCACAAGAAAAAGAAAAATTCACAACATGCTAACGATAGTGTCGAAACCAATGTGTGTCGTTTTACTAATAAAGAGCTAGTAGAAGCCACAAATGGTTTTAAGCAACAACTTGGAAGGGGTTCTTTTGGCATAGTTTACAAAGGGGTAATCCAGATGTCATCTACAGTTATTGTTGCAGTGAAGAAGATAGATAGTCTGGCTCAAGATGGTGCGAGGGAATTCAAAACTGAGGTTAATGTGATTGCACAAACACATCACAAGAATTTAGTCAGATTAGTTGGATTTTGTGAAGAAGAGCAGCATCGCCTGCTTGTGTATGAGTATATGGTCAATGGAACTTTAGCAAGTTTGATTTTTAGCAGAGAGAAGCCTAGTTGGGCACTAAGGAACCATATTGCATTAGGCATTGCGGGAGGGTTGGCGTACCTCCATGAAGAATGCAGCACACAAATCATCCATTGTGACATTAAGCCTCAGAATATTCTTCTTGATGAATACTACAATGCTCGGATTTCTGATTTTGGGTTGGCAAAATTGTTGATGCTCAACCAGAGTAGAACCAGTACCGGAATTAGAGGAACAAAAGGTTATGTTGCACCTGAATGGTTTAGAAACATTCCAATCACTGTCAAGGTTGATGTTTATAGCTTTGGTGTTTTGCTGCTGGAAATCATTTGTTGCCGGAGAAGCGTGGAGAATCTGGAGTTTGGAGAAAAGGCTATTTTAACAGACTGGGTCTGGGATTGCTTTCAGGATGGTAGGATGATTGAGTTGTTAGAAAATGATGAGGACATCTTGAGTGAGTGGGAGAAAGTTGAGACTTTCGTGATTGTAGGGATATGGTGTATCCAAGAAGATCCATCTCTAAGGCCAACTATGAGGAAAGTTATACAGATGCTTGAAGGAGTTGTTCATGTTCCCGATCCCCCTTGTCCCTCACCTTTCCGTTCAACTAGTACTTAAACTCTGCTGCAGTTTCTATGTATATGTAATCAGGAACTGATGATTACCATTATAATGTATAAGAAGCTGATGGTATTATCTGATATTATATAGTAAGTTTATTACAATGTATATGTTCATCTTTCTTGTTGTATTTTTCATTGTTCCAAACTCAATAGAAAACAAAGTAGTCGGCCAACTCTTTCTGCTGCAGTGTTTCTGTACATTTAATGGTGTTTTTACTCATGCAAACAGTTGCATGATATTCTTGTTTGCAATTCAAAGCAATCCAGAGTAATACTTTTTTGTACACACATATCATAGCTAGTGGCGAGATGCTCTCTGATCTTAGCAATAGTAAAATCTGATTTTTCAAAAGAACGTTTAACCTACGTCTGCTAGGAGGTTGAAATCTTCTGTAGAATACGAGATACACACTTCTAGATAATCATCTTAGCTACGTCTGCTAGGAGGTGGTGATCTTCTGCAAAATACGGAATACAGACCATTAAATAATCAGTATGATGCTTGCTCTATTACTGGGACTAATAGTAATTCAAAAGCCAGTAATTCTGATTACAAGGTGAGGTTTAATCAGACAAGGTAAATGTATATTGTGAGAAGTAATGGTGGAATCTGTAGTCTTCGTATAATAATATTAGTTCCAGGTCCTTGGCTTCTGGCCAGATATTTGAATATTCTCGCCTTCAGTTGAATATTAATTGCATAAATACTGGAGGAGGTGAAGGTAGTAGGGGGTTTTGTGCTTACACTATTTGCATATTTGAAGATTCTGCAAGCCAAGTCTCATTCAAGGGATGAGCTCAAAAGAAGATTAATTTGGCTTGTAAAGCTTCTTACTGAGACAAGTCGGTCAATTTTTAGTTATGAGCAGCTAAATCATGTTTCTCGGATTGAGTACAAGAGATATAGCAAGAATGATTGTCTTTGCGAAATTGCACTTCAAGTTAGGTGGTTGCTCTAGTGATTAGCCCCATAAATTGCAAGCAGACAAGTCAAGTAACAAATTTCTTCTATATATAATAGCACAGCAGGAATAATATTTTGAGATTAAAAAATCTCATTAAAAAAATTAAATTACCCTTATTTTTAATATTTATATAAAAGTTGTATTTTGTGAAAATCGAATTGCTTCATTCTTCTATACAATCTTGTACCACTACACTATATTGTCACATGAGCTTTTTATTATACACATTATATGTAAGTATGCTAAAGGAATATTTTATTTAACTTTAAAGATAGCTACTTGAATTCCGCAAAAAAAATTATAGTTACTTGAATATTTGTACAATTAATTTTAACGAACTGAATTCCAGATATAAAGTTAGGCATATTACATAAATGAATTATTATCTTATTTATTATTATTTTTTAGTTTAAAAATATATCTCATATATTTTTAACATATTTTTTTATTATTAAAAGTAATTAAAATGTACATATATAATTTTTAAAGAAAATATTGAAAATAGAATCGTCTATATATTAATAATCTAGATTGGTATTAAATATTTAGATAAGTTCGAATTATAATGAGTCAATGAATTTTAGTTCATTTTGAATTTGAAATCAGAATTTGGCCCATTGTTCAAAAAATACTCGAAATTTGCGTACATGACTAGCCGAAAAATATTGTCACATTCTACGTTTAGTAAATTTAAATTACAAGTTCGACGAGAATATCTTACCAATAATGTGAAATTTTTTGATATCTTATATTAATATAAATTGATGTGTTTGAGGTATTTATAGGATCAAATCAATTGATAATTTGTATTAAAATTACTAACTTGACTGGTAGCGTGATAGTGTTTTGGGACTTGTCCCGATTTTAAAAATATTTGAAATTTGATATGAGATCTCACGAGATTTGTTAAAACTACGATGATATATTAAATCGATTTATTTTTCATTTCTCACTTAAAAAAACTAGCATTTTAAAAAGAATTCTTTTAGATAAACAATATTTATTGATCAAGATAATATTTTACAAATATTTTGAATTATTTTAATATTTTGAATTATTCAAATAAAAGTTATATCTAAACTATATTGTAGCATTTGATTCAATACATTTTATACTATTTAAAAAATATATATATATTGTTCAATAATTTGAAGGAATTAACCAGTTCAACTAATATTTATAAAACTTTATCGAATTGAAAAATATTTAATTTTAGGAGAATAGTATACAATATTATCAAATTATTATATGAAGAAATATTAGAGTTGTAATGAAAGAAACTTAAAAATAGTTTAAATAACAATATAATTACAATTTTTTCTTCAAATTCTTGAAAAAATCATGAACATCAATAACAAGTCTTACAATATATAATTTATTTTTATGTTACATGATTGATACTCGGTCGCGTAAAAAATAGATATGGATTGTTTGTCAGTGATAATGTGAATAACATATATAAATTATTGCAATTTATTTATTAAATAATTTTAATTTTTGAATAATTATAAATACATGTTATTTAAGTAATCAATTGCCTCACTAGATATTAATAATGATTATACATGTACATAAATCAGATATTTAGCATATAAATAATTGAAATCATCGTAATATTCTAAGAAATGTAACATACGATAATTCACATGCTAACATAGACACATATAACTTAATCTTATTTTGTTAAGTGTCGTGTAAAAAAACTAACATTTTTCCAAACATACATACGTTAAATTTCAAAAACTAACATTTTTCATTAAAATCAACTTTTATATTAACAGTAGTGTAAATCATATATTATATATTATGATTGCAAGTAATTCTTAATTCAGTTATTCATTTTTTATCAATTTTAAATTGAGTAAATTAATTTTAAGTTAGTGGAGAACTTATATTAAAAAGTCTCATTGAAAAGACTAAATTACCCATGTTTTTAATATTTATATAAAAGATATGTTTTGTGGGTATTGAACTCAAGTTATTTCATTCAACTATGCAACCTCTTACCACTACACCATATTGTCACATGTGTTTTTTATTGTCACATGTGTTTTTTATTATACACATAATATGTAGGTGTGCTAAATGAATATTTTATTTAACTTTAAAGATACTTACTTGAATTCCGCAAAAAAAATGATAGTTTGTTGAATATTTGTACAGTTAATTTTAAAGAATTAAATTCCAGATATAAAATTAGGCATAGTACATAAATGGATTATTATCTTATTTATTAATCATTTTTTAGTTTGAAAATATATCTCATATATTTTTAACATAATTTTTATTGTAAAAAGTAATTACAATGTACATATATAATTTTTAAAAATAAATTGAAAATAGCATCGCTTATATATAAATAATCTATATTGGTATTACATATTTAGATAAGTTCGAATTATAATGAGTCAATGCATTTTATAACTTGACCCATTGTTCAAAAAATACTCAAAATTTGAGTACATGACCCGGCCGAAAAATATCGTCACATTCTACGTTTTAGTAAATTTAAATTACAAGCTCAGCGAGAATATCTTACCAATAATGTGAAATTTTTTAATATCTTATATTAATATAAATTAATGTGTTTGCGGTCTTCATATGATCAAGTCAATTGATTTTTTATATTAAAATTACTAACTTCACTAGTAACGCATTATTATTTTTGGGATTTGTCCCAATTTTAAGAATATTTGAAATTTGAAATAAGATCTCACTAGATTTGTTAAAACTATGATAATATATTAAATCGATTTATTTTTCATTTTTCACTTAAAAAACTAACTTTTAAAAAAAAATCCTTTTAGACCAGCAATATTCATTGATCAAGATAATATTGAACAAATATTTTGAATTATTTTAATATTTTGAATTATTCAAATAAAAGTTACATCTATGCTATATTGTAGCATTTGATTCAATACATTTTATATTATTTAAGGAAAAAACATATATTGTTCAATAATTTGAAAGAATTAATCAGTTCAACTAATATTTATAAAACTTTATCGAACTGAAATTTTTTAATTTTAGAAGAATAGTATAAATGTTATCAAATTATTATATGAAGAAATATTAGAGTCGTAATAAAAGAAACATAAAAACGGTTTAAATAACGATATAAATACAATTTTTTTTTCGAATTCTTGAAAAAAATCATGAATATCAATAATAAGTCTTAAAAATATATAATTCATTTTTATGTTACAACCATGATTGATACCCGGTTGCATAAAAAATAAATATGGATTGTTTGTAAGTGATAATGTGAATACCATATATAAATTATAGCAATTTATTTATTACATAATTTTAATTTTTGAATAATTATAAATGCATGTTATTTAAGTAATCAATTATATCACTAGATGTTAATAATGATTATAAATCTACATAAATCAGATATTTAGCATATAAATAATTGAAACCATCATAATTTACTAAGAGATGTAACATACAATAATTTACATGCTAACACACACATACATATAACTTAATCTTATTTTGTTAACAGTAGTGTAAATAAAAAATTACCATTTTCCCATACATACATACGTTGAATTTCAAAAACTAATATTTTTTATTAAAATCAACTTTAATATTAAAAATTATGTAAATTTTACATTATTGTATATTATAATTGCAAGTCATTCCGACTTCAGTTATGCATTTTTTATCTTTTTAAATTGAGTAAGTTAATTGTAAGTTAGTAGTGGACTCAGTAATAATGTAGAGCAGTACATATAGTTTATTTAAATAAAATTCAAGATTTTTTTTATCGTAGGTAACCCGCAGCCCTTACCCTTCGGGTGCGCACTGGGTAAACTCTACGGGCTCACGCAATATCCTGCAAAACACGTGAACCAATATAAACCGTATTTAAGCGACATGGTCTGACTCAGGAGAAATAATTATAAATTCTCCTCCCGTGGGATTCGAATTGGTCAACTCTGTATTCAACATATATGTTAATTTGTAGTTTTTTATTTGTAAACATAACAACGAAATTCTACAGATTAAGTTTAATCATTTCGTTTTAAACGTACACTTAGTACCCTGTTTATATTCATTCATTAAATATAAAATAACGGGTAAGAAAAATATAATATAATAATAGTTGATGGGATATTCACTCCTAAAAGTGAGAAAGCATTCGAAACTCCTAATGTTATAGAGGGGGACATGGAGCTTGTTGAAGAGAAATTTTATGTCCATTTCTTCAAAATTTGACTCAAGAACCTAGATAAAATATTGTTGGAGTTGATTTACAAACATTATAATTGTATGATGTATAAAAAAACTATTTCAAACTTAAAATCTTCTAGTATACAAATATTATGGAACGAAATTTCTTAAATATTAAGAATACATTTACACACGAGGCCTTGGTATAGAAATATAGCTTGGAATCTCTTGTTTGGTTGAGACGCCTTCAAGAGCATAGAATTACAACCAAGGGGTGTTATATATAGGAGTTGCAACAGTTTTGACATGAAGATACTTGGAAAGTCCTTCCATTCCCATATCTCTCCCATATCCACTCATTTTATATCCCCCAAAAGGAGTATCCCTATCAAAAACAAAATAGCAGTTTATCCAAATAGAACCTGCACGAATGGATCTTGACACAGTGTTGGCAGTGTTCAAATTGTTGGTGATAACTCCTGCTACAAGGCCATATGTCGTGGCATTAGCTCTACTTATCACCTCATCAATGGTCCTGCAATTATTTTACGACAATTTTTTTTTATAAAACCCTGTTAACTAGTCCAAACACACAGAAGCCCTGTTAATTCATACATACAAAACCCGAACCAGCAAAACTTACTTGAACTTTAGAATTGACATGACAGGCCCAAATATTTCTTCCTTTGCAATTATCATATCATCCTGTGCAAACAAAACATAAAATCCCAACTGACATAACCGAACTCAACAATATGTTTTAATCATAGAGGAACATACAAGCAACAATTGGAAAAATATAATGTGTTTACCTCAACATCAGTAAATATTGTTGGCTCAATATAATATCCTCCTTTTCCGACGGGCTTACCACCACTTAGCAGGGTGGCACCCTCTTTCTTACCTTGCTCAATGTATGATAGTATTTTATTGTACTGTTTCTTCTCAATCTGCACCCACAGCACAAGGAAACATATCATTAGGTATGTAATAAACTGCGTAATTAATTTGTGAATCTAACAAGGGTTGAGAATAGGTAGTTCTAAATGCAAATAAGTTATGAGTGATATTAATGACAGTCTCATACTTGGGGTCCTTGCTGTGTATCTTGATCAAAGGGATCTCCAACCACCCATGATTTGACTTTCTCTTCCAACTTGTTCAAAAATTCTTCATATATACCTTCCTGAACAAATACACGAGAACCAGCAGCGCAAATTTCTCCCTGAAAGAACATTAACCAAATTTCATATTTATGTCGTCTAGTGTAAGTTCAGTGAGATGTACAATCAATCTAGTAGAATCTACTTGCCTTATTATATAGATTTCCGATTAGAGCAAGCTGCACGGCTCTATCAAGCTCTGCATCATCAAATATTATGATGGGTGATTTCCCTCCTAGTTCAAGTGTGACTTGCTTCAAGTTGCTCATTGCTGCAGCCTGCATTACTAATCGCCCTACTTTCGTCGATCCTGTGAAACATACCTAATGAACGTACGAGATTTAACCTTTTAATTTTAATCTGATGATGCAGATCTATATGTTTACAATAATTAAGCCAACATCTACAGTCTAGCAATAACCTTATCGACATTCATATGAGAAGTTAGAGCAGAACCAGCTATCGTCCCATATCCATTAACGACATTGACCACTCCATCGGGAATTCCAGCCTGTATTGGAAACAAGTAGTCCAATTATATTAATAAGCTGATTCATGTTTAATAAATTAAAAAATTTCCCCTGTTCCACAAAATTAGTTCTATGTAGAACAAGTTAATTTCTTCTCTTCTTATTTTTTTTTTTATTTTAACAAATCAATTTTGTTGATTATTTTATAACATGACACAGTATCTAAAACATTGATATGGTGCAGCAACTAATTAGGTGTTTTACCAGCTTCGTCAAATGAGCATAGAACAGAGCTGAAAGTGGTGTCTGCTCAGCAGGTTTCACAATCATGGTGCAGCCAGCAGCTAATGCTGGAGCGACCTTCATAGCAAACATTTGAATCGGGAAGTTCCAAGGAATGATGTGCCCTACGACACCAACAGGCTCCAGCAACGTATATGCTTGATAGTCCGTTGACATTTTCAGCGTATCTCCATGAATTTTATCTGCTGCACCTGCATAATAGCGAAAGGTTTCTGCTGCGCCTGGAACGTCAATAATCTTGCCATAATGAAATAGTTTTCCTCCATCAATAGTATCCAAAGCTGCCAATTCTTCCGTATTTTCATCAATTAAGTCAGCTAGTTTCATCATCATCTTTCTCCTTTGCTGATCATCAGAAAAAACCAGGTAAGTTGTAACATTTTAGAACATGTAGGGCATGTTTGTAAAACAAGCTAACTGACACATAGCAACATAGATGTGCAGGGTGAGGGTAGTTCAGAGTACACATAATAAAACGTTGCAATAGCTCCTTGTGCATAATTAAAAGTCTTGAAATCAAAGATGGCCTTTAGATCAATTACTGTCCTTAAAAAATTAGGACATTTCATATCAAATATAGCAACTTTGCACAGTCCAAAAAGTTTTTAGCATCTACAATATGGAATGCTTACAGCTCCGGAAAATCGAGGCCATGGTCCATTGTCGAATGCATCACGCGCAGCCTTGACAGCCAAATCAATATCTTCTTTGCTCCCTTCTGCAACCTTTGCAATCACTTCCTCTGTTCTTGGATCAATAGTCTCAAATGTTTTACCTACATGTATTCAACCAAATACCCAAAGTTTATATATTCTTTTAATATAGATGCATATGCATGTGAACTAACTATGAGACGAAAGCAACATAGAGCTCTATACACCCTCGATTTGTAGATGCATACTATTTATTGAAATTAAGACTAAATTATCTCCGTTGTACATGGAAGTAAGTCGGAGTTAAACATGTACACGGGATATTTTGGTATCAACGTCAACAAAGGGTGTGCACTTATAAACGAAGGTGGGTGCCTATATGATGAAAAAACAGGGGGGGAAAGGACAAACCTGAAATGGAATCAACAAATTCTCCATTGATAAAGAGCTTGGTGAACTTGATCTCCGGTATCATCTTCTTCAATGTAAGCTTTCCATTGCTTTCAGCAGTCATGTTTAGCTACCTCTAGTATGATGTGTGCTACCTTGCTCCTTGTCAACGTTGGTTATTCCAATATATTTGTCCAAGTAACGTGAGATTAGTGGTGCTTTGTTTTAGGTGCAATAATATATATACACATCACACATGCTCACGCAGTCCCCCACAACAATAGTAAAATATATGCACTTGCACATGTTTGCATATACGTGGGTCAATACGTCAATGTAACTGGGTTCTTGCCAACGACAAACTAGGTTTTTTACTTTTTATGAAATTTTTGTAAACGGTATGATAGTTAATGGATCTGTTTAACCGATCAAAAATCAAAATTTCACATAGACACTAACTAATATTTTATGATCAATTATCATCGAATGTATCATGAATAAGGGAGCAAAAATATTACATCCTCGTTAACGGTCATTTCAATTTTCTCGTGGTTGATTTAATTAATTTTTACTGTTAATTAAAATTTTCTTTTATAATTTTTTAAAAAATAAAACATTTATTATAAATTAAATTAGATATTCTTTTAAATAATATATTTCTTTTAATTTTTCTAAATTATTTAATTGATCTAACTTTAAGTCAAATTCCAATCAATTTGATCGAGAAAAATAGATAATAAATATAAAATGGAGAGAGTATAATTTTTGTTAAATCTTTCATAATTCCTACCTGCTACGACATCAAAATTTATCACAATCTCAAATCATAGTAATAGCAAATAATTACACTGCCATACGGATTTATTCATTACTTGATGACACCTAAAAAAGTCATATGAAATAAGTTTTTATCTAAGACCAAATGAAAATTATAACCTCCTCTAAACTGATTTTTTATTTTAACTCGATTATCTTTAATGATCTCTAGTGAAGTTTGAAATCAACCAAGTAAATAATTTACTGCAAGTTCATCTAGTAAAAAAAATAATAAAGTATTATGACCTTATGACTTCAAACTTTGCATGTCCCTTTCTGATCACTATCAGCCTGGTTTTATATATTTAAAGGACTTATTCAACTGATCGATATCTTTTATGATAACTTTTAGTTAATAGAAATTGATTAAAAAACAAAGAGCTGCCGTATCAACTCCAAATTTTAAATTATGAACGGGTAGGATATATTTTATGTTGAGTTGACTTTGACATTTTTCCTTCACAAGTGTGCAGACGAACCTTTCAACCGCTTTCAACCGCTCAAGTGTGCATTTAAATTTTAAAAACCGCTCATTTACGGTTTGGATGTGGTTTTAAATTCTTGAAAATCACAAAATCACAACCGTAACTCGCAACATATATTTATAATAAAATATATTTTCAAAAATGTAGTTCATATTATTTAAATTAATAAATATACACATTTATTAACTAATCTTAGGTTAATGTTAAGATTTCGTTCATAAGATTTACAATCATTATAAGATCTATAAACAAAAGAAATAGAAAATATAATTAACATGTAATTTTATTTTATTTTTTTTTCTTTTTTCTCAACTCCATATTTTTGTATATTTTTGATATCCTTCCTCCACACGGAGCATTAGTTTATATTTTATTTTTAAATGTAAATTTATCATGTAACTTAAACTTGAATTTATTAATATTCTGAATTTATTTTTTTGTAAATTATTAATTATTTTAAAATAAGTGGTTCAACCGCAAATTGATCCGCAATAATAACAAATTCGCAACCGTAATTGACACGGTTAACCGATAATTTTCTAAAATCATTCGTCATGATTTGTTTCGATTTTTATCCCAAAACCAATCTGATCCAAACCACATAATAATAGGAAGAACCAAGTCCCTTAGATCGGTTACAGGGGGAAAATCGCCCATATTTAGTTACATCAAATGACATTATTTATGTTGTGTCATCCCCACATAGGTCTACAATTGAAGCTTTTCTAGGACCCTATATGATCTTATGTTCCACTCTAGCAATACCTACGTATAATGACTTATTATGTACTAAATGATAAACTTCAAACAATTTTTAAGTGTTGAAAATGAATTGAATTCTTGATCATCATGACATGCAAGATCGTATCACTGAACTCATCGGCCTGGAAATATATGTTTTTATTTATCCTAGTTTTCCCAAGAACGAAAGCAAATGAACGATGAAGCTAAGTACTTACTATATATTTTAAGAGAAAAATATCCCTAAATACATATTTAGAGAACTTGTACGATACTATATTTCCATTGACAAAATTGTAATTTTTTAAATAAATTTTATAATTATAATAATACCTCTTACATGTTTACATTAAAAAACTATTTATATTCGTCTAAGTTAAATACATACGAACTTAGGAATATCAAACTCATATTCTAATCTTCATCACTTGCAGTATATGTTAGTAATTTCAAAGAACTTTAATTATCCTCAATAAGTTTGTTCGTCCGTCCCATTATTCGATATGGAAGCCCGTTAAATTCGATGCATAATTTTTATAATGAGAGTAATAAAATATTCCAGACTATCAATATTCAATAGTCTACAAGGATTCTTTCAAAATAGCAGCCACTTAAATGTTTTACTTTTCTTTTATATAATTTTAATCACACCAAGTAATTTAACTTTGATTGATAATTTTGTTGATCTTACTAAGTAGGCGTACTTTTTCATTTTTTTTTTATCGTAGATAACTTTTTCATTTTGGACCGACCTTGTATGAGTTTATTTTAACTTCACATTAATGATATAATTCATTTTGGACCCAACTCGTACGAGTTTATTTTAACTCCACATTAATATGATATTGTTCATTTTAAACCGAACTTACACAAGTTTATTTTTGTGCATCTCCCAAAAAATCTCATACTAATAGATTTAATTATCATCCTTATATAAAAGAAAATTATCTATATTCTCATCGATGTAGTACTTGAGTTGACAACACTCAACAATCCGTCCCTCAAATCAAGAACCCATAAATTCATACAAGAAAATTATTTTCATTTTCATCAATGTGTTACTTGAATTACACCACCCACAAATACTCCCCTCAAACTATAAGAACCACAAATTATGTGATCTTACCCGTGATTAATCTATCTTCATCTTTGCATCATCGCAAGAAATTGATAAATTTTCCAATCGTTACACTTAATCTGTCTAAATTTGCACCATAGGAGGGAATCGATAAATTTTCCAATCGACATCAAAGAGAACCTCCCACATCAAAATATTGCAGCATGTTACCCTTACAAGGTCCAACTTTGAAGTTTGGGTTCTGATACTATTTGTTGGCGTGCAGCGGTTCTTAACTCCATGGTATTATAATATTGTCTGTTTCAAATTAAGTTTACACAAATTTGTATTAAACATGTCCCAAAAAAATTCATAATAAAATTAATTGGCTGGCTTTATATATACTCCATCCGTCCCAATTTATTCGTCATATTTGATTTTTTGTGATCAAATTGACCCAATTTTGGCCGTATATTAAACATCAATCTTTCATTATTGTAAAAAACTGAAAAATACATATTAAAGTAGATTACATGTACTTTCTAATGATATAATTTTTATAAAAAAATTTGATTATATACTATATGAAATTTTTGATCAAAATTGGGTAAATTTGACTAAAAAAACCAAACATAACAGATAAATTGAGATGAAAAGAATATAATTTATTTTTTAATACTGGGTTCATACTGCCCCACAAACAAGCAGATCTACCACGTTTTCCGTGGAAGAAATAAAAACCTAGCTAGGTTCGTTAGCGCTCCCCTTTACTTTTCTTAAAGTCGGTGTTCAAACATCTTTTTAAAGTGCAAGTATACGTATACTAATGTATTTAATATCGTTTTTCTTGTTGACTTTTTCTTCCGTTAATAACAAGATATTAATATAAAGAATTCTTGCAGGTTCTTGCTGGAGCTGGTTACAGTCTTCATGTGCTGGAGTCTCCGATTTCTATTCTAATTTCTTGAGTAAAGCTTTATTAGCTGTATTTTTTTAATAAATTTCTGGAATAAGCTAATAATTAAAAATAAAACATAAACTTTTACCGCCCAGGCTATCAATTGTCTCAAAATTTATGTATACCTTGTTGCAATTAATTATGAACTTTTATACAACTCAATAAGGTATTATTGTGTTGGGAGGTTTCGTGAGTGTATTATTGTATTAGTATATAGGTTTTTATTATGAGTCTATTTATATATGATAAATAGGAAAACTTATAATTTTAACCCAATTTGATTGATGTAGTTGATGTGAATATTGTGGGGTCCATCATTAGTATAAAAAATCAATCAAATTAATATAAAATTATAAATTTTCACATTTATCATGTCATACAAAAATGGTTAGTATATTACTGTCTCTCTACGTGGTTCACAATTGACCTAAAATTTCTTTAATTTGTTTTTCTCCCAATACATGGTCGTCAATTATTTATCGAATGGTATGTTTAGACTATTAAGTGTAGCCCTGTAGGGGTTTTCGAAAGTACTGTAATTTCAAGTTCTCCTTTTAAAGATATGTTTTTTTTTAAAGTCTTGGCCTCTGCCATGGTGAGATAGTCCTTTTGTTCTGAAAAGTTTTTACGTTTAGTTACTTTCTTGATTTATTCTCATTCCTATTAAAAAGCATGGCTTCGTCATCAATGGAGAATATCACTCAGGCCATGAATAATGTTCTGCTAGATGATGAGGAAGGAGGAATAGCAATAATGGATGGAGACGAGGGAGGAATGCAAGATGAGTTTTCTACAGGCAATGCAAGATTATGTTTACTAGGACGGTTTCTAACTGAGGGAGTTCTTGACTTCTCAGCCATGCAACAAACGCTGGCAGCGCTATGGAGACCAGGTAGGGGTGTTTATATTAAGGAGATTGATGTAAACTTATTTTTATTACAATTTTACCATGAAATTGACATAAAAAGAGTTATAGATGGGAGTCCTTGGACATTCAATAGGAAAGTTCTGTTAATCACAAGGCTGCAGGAAGGTGTAAATCTCAGGTGTGTATCCATCAACAGTTTGGATCTGTGGGTTCAAATTCACGACTTACAACCAGGATTTATGTCCGAGAAAGTAAACGAGGAGATTGGTAATCAAGTGGGTAAATTTGTAAGTTCTTGTCCTAGCAATTTTAAGGGTCTCTGGAGGGAATATATGAGAATCAGGGTTACATTGGATATAAATAAACCATTGAAGCGTCGTATGAAGATTCGGAAGTCAGGAAATGAATGGATATGGATTACTTTTAAGTATGAAAATGTTCCAACATTTTGTTTCATTTGTGGTTTGATGGGACACTCTGATAAATTCTGTAGTCGTATCTTTGATACACCTGAAAGCGAAATTACAAGACCATATGGTACGTGGATGAGAGCACCATTTAAACGACATACAAAGATGATCGGAGCAAAATGACTCAGAAACGGAGAAGAAGATTCATCCGGTAAGAAAAGTGCAGGTGGCAATACGGGTAGTGGGGAGAAACCTACTCCTAAAAATCAGGAGATGGGTACGGTTGGAGTGAAAGATGGGAATATGATTATTCAGAATATGGCAGGTGGCGAACTATCAGGAAATTTGAAAACACAATTTGTACAAGTTGGAGGGAATATTTTCACAAATAGCAAGGGAGTCATGATATTGGAAAATAAGAAAAGGAGAACAGAAGTGGGCTTTGAAAATCCAATGGGCCTTAATACATAATTATGTTTAGACTCGGATGGAGAGGATAATATAAGTATGGACCGGGATGCAAATGATGTGTCAAAAAACTTGTTTGGGGCGGGTTCCGGGAAACGGGTCCGCCAGTCTTCATGAGCGTCTTGAGCTGGAATTGCCGCGGACTGGGGACGACATGGGCCTTTCAATTCCTAAAAGAAATAGTCCTTCACCATAAGCCCAACTTTGTGTTCTTATGTGAAACTTTATGTAAAAAGGAAAAAATCGAAAAAGCAAAAAAATATTTAGGTTTTGAAGGTATGTTTGCAGTGGACTGCCAAGGTTAAGGAGGGGGTTTAGCATTTTTATGGAGAAATAAAGATGAGGCTGCTCTGAGTTCTTTCAGCATCAACCATATAGACATGGTAATAACAGTTCATGGATGGAAACAGTTCCGCTTAACAGGTCTATACGGAGAACCAGACAGGTCAAAATGAAGAAGCACATGGGATTTGATTCGTAACATTTCATCCACAAACAGTATTCCTTGGTGCATAGTGGGCGACATGAACAACATATTGCATCAGTCCGAAAAGAAAGGAGGGAGGAGATATCCTTCATGGTTGCTGCAGGGGTTTAGAGAGGTTCCGGATGATTGTAATCTTATGGATATGGAAATGCAGGGATATCAGTACACTTGGGAAAGGGGACGTGGTACCAATGACTAGATTGAAATCCGTTTAGATAGAGCGTTAGTCTCGCGGACCTGGTTGGATACTTTCCAAAATGCAAAGTTATCAAATCTAGATGTGACGACTTCAGATCATACTCCAATTCTTTTGGAGCCAGATATTCCAAAACAAGGGTGAACTCAAAGAGATTTAAGTTCGAAAATGCGTGGCTTCGAGACCCCATGTGTAAGAATATTGTAGCGGAATCTTGGGAGAGACACAAAAACCAAACGTTGCAAGTCAAAATTAAAGAAACTGCATCTATGTTAGCAGATTAGGGGAATGAAATTACTGGCAGTTTTAGACGAAGAATCACACAAAGCAAGAAGATTATCCGGACAGTAAAGGGGCGTAGAGATGATTTTTCTGTCAGTAAGTACAAGGAGGAGAATAAAAATCTAACAGAGATTCTAACTCAGCAAGAAGTCTTTTGGAAGCAACGATCCAAACAGCTATGGCTTAAAGAGGGGGATCAAAACAGCAAATATTTCCATGCATCGGCTAAAGCAAGGAGAACGAATTGTATTAAAAGTCTGGTGAATGATGAAGGGAGGTAGGTGGATTGGGACTCAGGTTTGCAAGATACGATGATCAACTATTTCCAATCTCTGTTTTCACCTACTGAAGCTGAATGGAGTGAGGTAGTAGACTGCATTACTAGAACGATCACAGTGGAGCATAATATGAATTTATTGAGACCTGTTGATAGTGAGGAAGTAAAGAAAACATTATTCCATATGCATCCAGACAAGAGCCCGGGCCCAGATGGTATGAGCCCAGGTTTCTACCAAAAATATTGGAGCATCGTGGGTGAGGACATTGTCAAGTTAGTTCAGGAGTTTTTTTGCCACTGGTACACTTCCAGATTATCTTACGAGCACGAACATTGTATTGGTACCTAAGAAGCAACACCCGAGATTCATGACAGAGCTTCGTCCGATTTCACTTTGCAATGTGGCGTACAAGGTAGTGTCAAAAGTCCTTGCTAACAGATTCAAAGAGATAGTAAATTTGCTAATCTCAGAAACTCAAAGTGCGTTTATCCCAGGGAGACTGATTACAGACAATATAATGATAGCATATGAAGTGATGCGTTACATGAAAAGGAAAACATCGGGGAAAAAAGGATGGATGGCTCTAAAATTAGACATGAGTAAAGCGTACGATCGAGTAGAATGGAATTATCTCAAGGCAGTTCTTCAGAAGATGGGTTTTGATGATAATGTTATTGTTTTACTTATGAAGTGTGTAACATCTGCCAGATATCAAATCACTCATGCAGGAAGGGAGTTTGGCAATATTGTCCCGAAACGACGATTACGTCAAGGTGACCCCCTGTCTTCTTATCTATTTATTGTTTGTATTGAGGGATTTACATCTCTTATCAAGAAATATGAAAGTCGCAGTTTATTAAAGGGGATTCGAGTGGCTAGAGAAGCTCCTATTATATCTAATATGTTCTTCGCGGACGATTGTTACATTTTTGGCAAAGCTGACAAGGAAGAGGCAACTCGTATCACACATCTGTTGAATGTATTCGAGAGAGCCTCATGGCAGAAAATAAATGCTGACAAACAAATGTTTTCTTTAGTAGAAACGTTGATGATGGGGTAAAGCAGGAGGTGTGTGAGGTGCTACGGTTTCGTGAGGTAGATAATAACAGTCATTATCTGGGTTTGCCTAACATAATTGGGAGGAATAAATCGGTAATGTTGGGATATTTGAAAGGTCGAATCCAAGATCGAGTTAGAAGTTGGGACGGTAAGATTCTCACAAAGGCAGGTAAGGAGATTCTCATAAAATCGGTAGCTCAGTCTATTCCTAACTACACAATGAATGTTTTTCTTCTCCTACTCGAGCTCTATCGAGATCTGGAGAGTGTAATGTGTAGATTTTGGTGGCGTAAATCTACGAAAGATAGAGGGATACACTGGATGTGTTGGGATCGGATGTGCATATCAAAGACGAAGGGTGGATTAGGATTCAGACGTATCCATGACTTTAATATTGCCTTATTGGGAAAACAAGGATGACGTCTTATGTGTAATCCAGAAAGCTTGGTTGCTAGAGTTTATAAAGCAAGGTATTACCCTCGGTCTTCCTTTCTTGCAGCTAATGTGGGTAGTAATCCCAGTTTCATCTGGAGAAGTTTAATAGCAGCTCAAGATATGTTAAAGCAGGGTACAGTTTGTAGAGTTGGGACAGGGTTTCTATAAACATCAAGTCTGATCCATGGCTTCGAAGTACGAATAATCCTTTCACTGTTCCTGTGAATGCTGTGCTAGAGAATAAAACAGTGGACTCGCTTATGGTCACAGGGGTGAATCAGTGGGATGTAGACTTGATATATGATTTGTTCGATGTTCGAGACGCTAACCGCATTCTTTCTATTCCATTAAATAACACTAAGGTTGATCAAAGATACTGGAAGAAGGAAAAGCTAGGATTTTACTCAGTTAAATCAGCTTATGCAGCAATTCAAGAGAACAAAGTAACGCAGAACAATTTTGTGAGCCATAAAGTTTGGAGAAGAATGTGGAACCTCAGAGTTCCTCCTAAGGTGAAGCATCTGGTGTGGAGAGTTGCAACTGAGTGTTTGCCAACGAAGGTACAGCTGCAGAAAAAACAGGTGAACGTAGATTCTCTATGTCCCATGTGCAACAACGAACCTGAGTCTATCCAACATGCACTGTTACAATGTACTTTTGCAGTATCATGTTGACAACAGATTGGAGTCCTTGATACTTCAGATCAGTATGGGTCGTTTGTGGAATGGTTTTCAAATGAGTTCGATACCTGGGATTCAGATAAAAGAAATATGGGAGCCATGATTTGCTGGTCGATTTGGAGATGCAGAAACGAGCTAGTCTAGAATCAGCGAGGTATGGAGGTTATAGATGTCGTAGAATCAGCGAAGGTGGTCCTTAATCAGTGGAGATGTGCTCAAGATAATTCTTTTGACCATAATTTGGGTTTGATGAACTCAACAGATGGTGACGAGCACTGGGTATGTCCAACAGGTGAGACGATTAAGGTTAATTCAGATGCTGCGATTTTTGAAACCTCTAATTGCTTTAGCTATGCTTTTGTGGCTCGTGATGCTGAGGGGAGGTTGATAGAAGCTAGGTCGAGGTGTTGTCCAGGTCAGGTGAATCCAGAGGATGCCGAAGCTATGGGCATCAGAGAGGTTCTAAGTTGGATCAAGGAACAAGGGAGAGAGGCTGTGACGGTCGAAACAGATTGCATTGTAGTTGTTCAAGCAATTCGTAGTGATTGTCCTTTGCTGTCATACTTTGGCAGAATAATTCAGTAATGTAAGAAGCTATTGGTAGATTTAGAAGAGAAGAGAGTGACAATTAAGTTTGTAAAACGGTCTGCGAACCACGTAGCTCACTATTTAGCGAAGCTTAGTAATTCTATAGTTGATCGTATTTGGAGGGTGAGTGATGTTCACCCGGAGTTCAGTCATGTATTGGCGAACGATTTGATTTATTAATGAAACTTTTCATTTGGCCAAAAAAAAAGATATGTTTTTTTCAAAATATGATATATGTAACTTTACAATTTAATATACAACTTGATTTTAAGTTTCTATCAAAAATTACAATCCAAGTTGATTTTTGCTCGTATTTAGTTAGTTGCATCTATAAAGTTATTCAGATAAATTTTGATGCTAAATTATAACAATCATAAATTCAACTAAATAAAATACTATAGTAGCAACCAAACTTAACCAAAACAACAAATAACCAAATGCATGCAGCTTTATGATTTGTCTATGGCACTTTATCAAACACTTAGTTGGCGTCTCGCAATTCATAAAAAAAATGCTAATAAGAAGTCTTACCGGGATTAACCAGACTATAACGTGCTAACACAGTGATATTTTTGAAAAATGAGGGATTATACGTCTTTTAATAGATGTTCTAATAAATTTGGGATAAGTTATAAGTGACGGAGGACTTGAAATGATAAAATATAAGATCTTTATATTTGAGTTATCTTATGGTGTCAGTAATAAATCAACGATTTTTTTATCATGTGTCAATTGACACGTAATAAGTATAAAAATTTATAAATTTAAGTGATTTTAATTGATTCCTGTTTTTAAATAGTGATGAACCTCTCCACATACAAAAATACACCAACTAAAATGATCAAAATTTATAAATTTTTATAATCATTGTATGTCCATGATAGAAAAATTAATAAACCAAATAGCAAAGTAATATCTTACAGCAACCAATGAAAATATAATTAATGTCCTTTAAACGTACCATGTCCAAAGAAAATTAAGGCTTGATGGTCGTCAAATGCGTTTGTTCATAATGATCATTACGTATATATAATTATATAGTAACATTTTCTATTACGTTAAGGCACATGATTAAAAATAACGGATTTATAACGAGTTTTCTAATATGTGTCCGATAACACATAATAAACACTAACTCCCTTGGTGTATTTTGATTGATCCTCTAATCATAAATATTGATGGACCCATTACATTTGCAACAACTCCACCAATAAAAATGCATCAAATTCATAAAATTTAGTATTTATTATGTGTCATTGGGCAATTTAGTATTTATTATGTGTCATTGGGCACACATTAGAAAGACTTGTAAAAACAAATACAACCTCCTATTTGCAATTATTTACGGGCGTTGTGACACCCAATTCGGTATGTGAGAGTTGACATTTGATGAAAGGAACATCTGATACAGCACGAATTACAAAATGTTCCATACATGCTATAATTTCAAATGAAATTCAACTTGTTCAAATATAAATATAAACTAGCATAAAAATCCGTGCAAAGCACAGGTCTCTTTTATAACACGTAATTTCGACAGTATTGATATATTTATAAGACTGCCTTGAAAGCAAAGTCATATAAATTGCTTAAATTTAAAATCAAAACAGAAATTTTTAATAAGTAAAAAGCTACACCAAGTTTGAACTTTCACTGTACAAGCTTTTGAATGAATCTGAGCACGATACTCTATAAAACTTTCAGCTTTACATCTTGAAACCCAGTAGCACACATGTACCGTTCGGATCATGTTCCAAAGAAATGTCTGCGATAAAGCGTACATCATGATCCTTGATAAGCAAGTTTTTGTATGGTTGTCTGACTCAGTTTAATTCTTTCAGTTGTTGTTTCATGCTACACCTAGGCAGTTATAGATATACAAAGCACTCCACTGGACTTGTTCTTGATTTATATCTTTAAAAAGCTGAAAAACTGCTAAGAGCCTTTACAAATTAGTAACAGTTGGCATATTACAAAAAATAATCAGCCAGCAGAGATAATATTTAATCTAAACCGAGGAGAGACTTAGCTGATTTCTTTCTTGCACTTATAATACATATGTTTAAATCAAATAAGTTCAACACTAAAGAACAAAGACATCTTCGTTCAAGATGTTGATGTTGAATCCTATATAGCAAAATGATCCGAGTAAAGTTGCTTCTTACATTTCTTATGTTAGTTTACCAAATTACTTTTTAGCTTAAATTATAATAAACCCCAGCACATAAAACAACATTAATGTATGAAACTATTTTACTTTTTAGTTGTCGTCAATCATTATGGCTTCATCAGTTAGCAACACAGTGATTATATAGTTACTAAGTAAAACAGTTTGTATTTGTAAGTACTAACCTAACTCTGTCACAGGTTGGACAAGAAAATAAACAGTCCGGCATGTGGGCTTAAAGGATTGACCTGTCTGGTAAAAGGAGTTTCTCTAGGAGCTCAGTCAAACACCCCCATAACAAAATTATATATTTATAATAAATGATTTGAAGTTGATATTCGAAACAAGTCAAATACAAAATGAGTTATGAAAGGGTTAAAATGTACCAGTAAAGGGAATTACTATTGTGGCTCATTCATCATCAGGAAAGTTCTTGGCAATAGAAGAACTGAGTGCTTGATGATGTTTATCGCCGACCTCAACACGACCTGATAAACCACAATAGTCTCCAACATGGACTACATGTCCACCTTCAGATCATCTAGACCATCATATGACAGGCACCAGTGGTACTTTTTATAAAGTTTATGGACATTTTTATGATCCATTAGTCATACACCCTGCGGTGCTAGTGGATAATATTTTCATCCTGTTTAATTCTCCGTCACTTCCCTTGAATATCACTGGATACAAAAAATATCGCTCCATTTACTCCATTCTGGCCTTACCCAGCGACCCATCTCAATACCCAATTATCTCTTGCCACACATAAACATACCTTAATTCATATTTTTCTTCCACAATGCTTACTATATTATGGAACTCTAGTGGGGGATAATCCTTTTTCTGAGTCAGTGTCGCCTTCCACTTTTTGCCAGCCATCGGAGGATTTAGATCAGAAATGAGAGCTTAAATGCCATTTTGCACACCCTCCAAACTTACTTCTTCGTAAAATGAATCCCGTGCACACCGGTCAAAACAATATTTACTGGAAGTTTCTTTTACTTGAGTTGTTGAAACGCTATAACTGTAACATAACAACTTCAACTGCGATTTTAATTCTCCCAAACAAATCTGTCAGCACACCAACACAAACATAATGACGAACATAAGAAGTTGAAGGTAGTTCACAAATAAAAAGTACCAGAAACAGTTATGCATATAAAAATAGAAATTAATAAATAAAAAACAAGAAACCGGCCCATTCTGAAATTAACAAATATATCATCCAATATCAAATGATAGTTTAAAACAATACAGTTCAGTCTAATAATGTCTAATGCTATAAATGTAACTCGCATAACCGATCAAAATTAGCAAGCTATTTTCTATCTTTATAAAATTAGACCTGTCCACACGTCATTATTTTAAATCAAAAGCACCGTCGATATTCACAAATACCAGAAGTGATATGAACTCTACCTTCTTCTTTCATTTCATAAGATTATCTATGAACTCAAATTTTACATACCAGCATAAAGCTGGTTATAGCAATAGGTATACGTGTTTTAGCACCACTAGTGCACTTGCTCTTATGGCCCTCCATCAAACCTGCAGGTTCTTATTAAATTTTACACTTCATACAATATAAAGGACAATTTTCAGGTTCTCGACAGATAAGGCAATCGTAGGATTTTGAAATGGCTGAGGACGTTCAAGTGTATATTGATACATGTTATATATGCAGGTTAGCAGCAAGTGCAACTCTACATCTAAGACTTTAAGCAAATTGATTCTTAAAAAGGTAACTTTTTCATATTGCCCACCCTTGCAGACTTGAATATGTAAACTATATACTCTATGATGATGAGTTGTAACATACAATTTTTACGTCCTCACGTAACTTTTTTCGGACATACGGACTAATGCAATATTCCAAGATCACCTACCATAAAAAATTGCAGAATTAAAGAACTTAATCAAATATTTGAACATGTATAGGTCCAATTCTAAACAACGTGAAACCTTTTTCACAAAAAAATTCTAAAACATCATTACAATTTAGCACTCTAATGTTTGAATAATAATATAGGACAAAATTCTAAAAGTGCTAGGATAAAATCACAGTGTCCAGTAAAGAAATTAAATTAGAATTAAAAAAGATGCAAAGAACTAAAAATTACCAACACGATTGAGATGAGGACTCCAAAGTGCAGGCGTATGTGACCGGATCTGGGATTTGGAAGATCAGCCGTACACAAATCAGCAGTAAAAAAATGGAATGCAGTGAGATATATAAACGCATAAGTTTTTTAGCAGTTATGGCAAAAACATAATTGTGCGATAAGCAAGGGTATTTTTTTTTAATATCATAGGATTTTATTTTGCTCATTGAACCCATGTGTTGCTCTATTATATATAGAAGAAGATGGTCAATGCTCGACCCTGGTTCATGCCCATACAATTTTAATGATCGTGTACGGTACCAGTCCTAGTAATAGAAGGTTAAAGATTACAATTCTGCAAATATATGTTCGTTTTCTAATAGGTTCATGTCTTATCCTAAAGTACACGCATACACCGATCATAAACATGTTTGGATTGCATTCATAGAGAAAATTATATGACCTCACTACAAATGTGAACATCAATTATAATTGCAATATAGAAATTGAACATCCCTATTAATATGAAATAAAAATCGGAATTGAGGGAAATCACACTAGTGTAATTGGAATTCACCTGAATCCTGATTAGCCGGAAAAGTGAGGGTGAAACAAATATATGCAGATGCGTGTGTGTTAAATACATAAAACAAAAACTATAGCCAGATTGCAAACAACAGCACCTGGATACTGAACTCTGGAAAACAATGTACACAAAAACACGAGATTATCAGTCAACACGGAAATGATAAAGCCCAATAAAATCAATCGGTATGGGTTTTGTGAGAGTTATTTGTATTGACGGCAGGCATGTAAATCTGAAAAAAGCAGGGTTATTTAGGTACTTCCACAGGGCTTTTTATGGCTCTTTTTACACCTATGTTATCCTATTATATATAAAAGAAAAGATGTGTAGATAGATAGATTAAATTTAGTTGTTTAATTGGCACTGAAATTAAACTATATACAAATCACAGTCCCCGTGAATAGTCCTCATGAATGAACATATTAAATACACTAAAATTTAAAACCTCATTCTGAATACCATGAAAAGTGGTATATAATTGAGAGAAAAGGGCTAACAGTTAACAAATAAAATAAAGATAACACATGACGTAGTAAATACTAATTTAATATGAAGTAGAGGTAAGTGATCTCTATACGAGGCATTTAGTCCTTTAGAAACAAGATCATCAGATTGTCAGCCCGCTTCACTATTTATTGAGACACAATCAATAGTTAAGAAAATATAATTCTTCAATATCACAAGTAACACTTAACTTAAACCCAACCTTATTTTTTGGTCTACTACAATAATTTGTACTTACTAACAGGTTATGTATTTCCATTAACTCTGCCTTCTTGCTTCTGTTGGTTGCCAGCATATACAGTTGTGTGCTTGGATTGTAAAATGTTGTACATTATTGCGTAAACTATGATTTATGCAAGGTATTTATTAAACTTTTGTAGCCTTTGTTTTTTAGCATTTCGATCTTGAGAAGTCTAGGGATATACTTAACATGAATTAATTATACTTAGTTGCTTATCGGAGAGTTTTATGTTCTACAATTTAGGATTTAACTTGGTATGGTGTTGTTTGTGCTATTAGGCTATTTTGTTTGGAAAAAAATATTTTCCAAAATAATTCATGTATTAGTTTGGTTTCACAAATATTTGTGTTGATTCAAGACAGCTTGTCTCTCTAAACACAGGGCAAACACCAAGTCCTACTCAAGCTAAATCCTTTTCAAACTGCTGCTCAATCAGTCTATATATCTAGACAAAATCTGATAATTACAAATTTTAAAGCAACATTCTTCTCATCTTTAAACATAAATTTCAGAGCATAAGCCTTCTATAGCAAGGTCACCTTCCTTCAAGGCCCAGAAATTGAAAAATATAAAGAAAAAAAATCAACTCAGATAGAACATTAAATACCACCAATAAATCCCATTTTTCACCAATTTAAGTCGATTTATTAAACCCTAAATCATTAGTCGTCAAGCAATCGACATACACGAATGGATATTAACAAAAACACACAAACGAGAAGGAAAATAAACGGGATAAAAAGAAGAGAAAACATGAAAATGAGTCATGAAATTACCTGGTATGTTCACCACAATGATCTGGCTGTTCTGAATCACCTCCAATCTTCAATCCTTGACTCATTCATATATAAAATTAGGTTTTTATATGCTAGTTACTTCGGATTCAGGCACCTGGATAGTGGCGTTTGGAAAAATCAGCCACCGAGCACGCAGAATTTGAACAATCGAGGCAGTTTAAAGTACAATAAATGTCTCACATATATATCTGAATAAAATGTCTTATGATTTTTTGAGATATTTTTTTATCTCAAATTGCCCCAGGCTATTAATAATATAATAAATAAATAAATAGATAAATAGATATAGTTTATAAATGATTGAATTTTTATAAAGGCAATTATTCATGTTTATAAATTATAACACATACTAGCTTGTCGCGCGCATAGCATCATCATGTTAATTGATTGCTGACAAAAGAAATTGTTACAGATTCTTTTTTCCTTCAAACGAGTTAAAAAATAATATAAATTACTTCAGAAAGAAAATATAAAATCTAATTTATCATACGCAATATATTAGGTTTTGTCATTTAGAGTCTAAACTATTTTTGTTACTTCCTCCGTCCCAAAATAAAAGTCTCTTTGAATTTTTACGCATATTTTAAGGTGAATAAAATTATACCTCCAAAAATCATTTTTCAAATTTTCTTTTTTAAAATAAAAGTATACATATTAAATTTTAATTCAAGAAAAAAAATTAGAAAAAAGTGTGTATAGTTATGACTCTTATATACCTTAAAATATACGTAAAAAATTTAAGGGACTTGTATTTTAGGACCGAGGGAGTACTAATGTATCCATTTTTGAACTTTCTATACATTGCTCCTATAAATCAAACTTTTTTAGTTAACTTAATGCTCGTAAATATTAATTGCGTGTTTTATAGTTAACTTAATGCCCGTAAACATTAATTGCATGTATTTCAGCCAAATCCAATATTAATTTGTATTAAATATATAATTTTATTGAAATTTTTCTATAACACGTTAAACTTTTAGAAGAGCTGGTTTAGACAGTTCGACCCATAAATAGTTTGACTTTGCAAGTTCAAGAATAATTAAAAAATGGGACATAAACTTTTTGTTAAAATGAATGAATGCATCCAGACCAGTGGCATGCTATCGAACATTTTATAATAAGATTACAAAGAAAAATTTGATAAAGAAATAAGGGGCACCTAATCTACATAAATGTGTTAAAATTAAATCTCATTTGGGTCTGCACACACCATCAAATTTTAACAGATATCCAAACAATTTTGTATGTACGTAAATTAATAATTTTTATTTTATTAATAAACAAAACCTCTTTTTAAAGTGTTACTTTCGTTTCATTTATTTTTTGGTACTAGGTTTCACTTTTAATGATTCATATTATTTTTATCCTTTTTGATTACTACATGACTTATAATTAAATATATATTATTTTTACCCATTTTTCTTTATTAATAAACTTTTTAAGTAATACTCATTTATTTTTTTGGTTGTATCACATTTTGTTTTCAGTTTTTATGGTTCATGTTATAACTCTGAGTGTATTAATTTTATCCTTTTTGATTCATATATGACTTATAATTATATATGTACTATTTTTACTCGTTTGTCTATATTAATAAATGAAACTTATTTTTAAGTGATACTTTGGTTTCACTTATTTTTTAGTTCCACCATCTTTTGTTTTCACATTTTATGATTCATGTTATAACTTTAAATGTATTATTTTTATCTTTTTTTATTCCTATATGACTTATAATTCTATATGTATTAGTTTTACTCATTTTTTAAATTTTTATAAGCCAAGATTTTTTATTATTTTTATAGGTTTGAATCCTATTTTTAATTATATTTTGAAATAAATAAGTTCATAAATTGGCTTAACTAAATAGGTTCCGAAAAATATAAAATACGACCAAGTAAATATGCCATGTGTTTAAATTGGAATTTTTTAATTTAGAATTTATTAATTTGTTGGTGGAATTCCATTTTAATAAAATGGTATGAATATTATAAAAACTGTATTTTGGTTTCACTACTAGAAAATAATAAAATTGTTCAAACCGTAATATGATTACCATTCTATTTTCGCAGAACTCTAAATTATTTCTTGATAGGGTACTTGGTTTCATCTTAGTATGGTTACGTCATTTTTTCACCCCTATATTTCTCTTTAATGTAGAGTTCTATGTTGTTTTTTAACAAAATATAGATTGAAATCATATTATAATTACGATATATTTTTTTTCGTATAATATTTTTTTATTTTTTATTAAAATAATAAAATGGAATCCTTTAAACGATGTTATTATTAATTAATAAGGAACCCATCTTTTAAGTGATACTTTGGTTTCACCACTTTTCAATTTTACGAACTTTTGGTTTCATCCCTTTTTAAATCTTACTAGAGCTCTAAATATACAATTTTTATTCTTTTTTTATTCATATATGACTTATAATTCTATATGTAATATTTTACCCATTTTTTGATTCTTATATATCACATATTTATATTATTTTTATATAAACATAATCGCATATACATTGTAATTTCTAGATTCATACCTACATAATTCTATTTTAGCACAAAATGCAAATTTATACATACATAATAAATATAAAAACGTTGAGTTTGTTGAATAAATAAGATTTGAGTTAATGAAAACTAAATACAGTATAATTTAAAAAGAAAAATTGCAATAATCGTACAATTTTATTTATTATATATTTTTTAAAAATTTAAAATAAATTTTTGTAATCATTATTTAATATTGATATTTTGATTTCGACCCGTGTTTCGCACGGGTTATCTAATAGTATTTATTAATAAACTACATCCAATTTTATTTATGAAGGAGTTTAGTATTACTTTTAAACTATCTTGACATCACCCAATTACTCATTAAAAAGTACTCTTCCGATTCCACTTTTAAAATCTGATTAATTCTTATATTTTTTTCTTCAACTAAACTTAATAAGTTAAATATTATTATATTTTATAAATATAACTGATTAATATTTCAATTATTACTACAAGATATCTATCTATACTATATTATAATAGACGAAACATTAAAAGTTTGGTAGTCGGTCGATCGTTACTTGCTAAAATTACTTAATTACCCTTATTTAATTGTTCTAATTTTAATTATTGGGTTAATCAATTGTAATTCATATTAAAGTCAATTTCCTCTATTATTTTACCAATTTCAATTCTATTTTATATCGAACTCTATATCACTATAATTTATATTAAATTCAACTTCTTCCTCCAATTTAAATTTTAATTCATATCGAGTTCTATATCATTCTAATTTTTTACTTCAGGCTAAATTAAATTTAAACAAACTAAATATAAGTTTTAAGATTTTGTTGATATATAATGTGACTCGGGTTAAGATAAAATAATAATATTATTAATTCTCCTAAAAAAATTATACAAATGAACTTGGATAAACAAAATAATATATTTTATTTATCCAGGATAAAAAAAATAAATTATACAATTGATTAAGACTAACACAAAACTAAAATAAAAATACAATTCGACCAATAAAAATAAAATAATATATACTAATTATTCAGTCTAAAACAAAATTATCTTATTGATCCACACTTAAAAAAACTAAAATTAAACTAAAATTAATTAGTTTGATTTGGCCGGTGTATTGGGCATCGGGCTAAAATAAAGTAATATAAACCAGTGATACGAGATAAATCAAATTAATATTAGACTAAGTATGTTCGTTTTCTAATAGGTTCATGTCTTATCCTAAAGTACACGCATACACCGATCATAAACATGTTTGGATTGCATTCATAGAGAAAATTATATGACCTCACTACAAATGTGAACATCAATTATAATTGCAATATAGAAATTGAACATCCCTATTAATATGAAATAAAAATCGGAATTGAGGGAAATCACACTAGTGTAATTGGAATTCACCTGAATCCTGATTAGCCGGAAAAGTGAGGGTGAAACAAATATATGCAGATGCGTGTGTGTTAAATACATAAAACAAAAACTATAGCCAGATTGCAAACAACAGCACCTGGATACTGAACTCTGGAAAACAATGTACACAAAAACACGAGATTATCAGTCAACACGGAAATGATAAAGCCCAATAAAATCAATCGGTATGGGTTTTGTGAGAGTTATTTGTATTGACGGCAGGCATGTAAATCTGAAAAAAGCAGGGTTATTTAGGTACTTCCACAGGGCTTTTTATGGCTCTTTTTACACCTATGTTATCCTATTATATATAAAAGAAAAGATGTGTAGATAGATAGATTAAATTTAGTTGTTTAATTGGCACTGAAATTAAACTATATACAAATCACAGTCCCCGTGAATAGTCCTCATGAATGAACATATTAAATACACTAAAATTTAAAACCTCATTCTGAATACCATGAAAAGTGGTATATAATTGAGAGAAAAGGGCTAACAGTTAACAAATAAAATAAAGATAACACATGACGTAGTAAATACTAATTTAATATGAAGTAGAGGTAAGTGATCTCTATACGAGGCATTTAGTCCTTTAGAAACAAGATCATCAGATTGTCAGCCCGCTTCACTATTTATTGAGACACAATCAATAGTTAAGAAAATATAATTCTTCAATATCACAAGTAACACTTAACTTAAACCCAACCTTATTTTTTGGTCTACTACAATAATTTGTACTTACTAACAGGTTATGTATTTCCATTAACTCTGCCTTCTTGCTTCTGTTGGTTGCCAGCATATACAGTTGTGTGCTTGGATTGTAAAATGTTGTACATTATTGCGTAAACTATGATTTATGCAAGGTATTTATTAAACTTTTGTAGCCTTTGTTTTTTAGCATTTCGATCTTGAGAAGTCTAGGGATATACTTAACATGAATTAATTATACTTAGTTGCTTATCGGAGAGTTTTATGTTCTACAATTTAGGATTTAACTTGGTATGGTGTTGTTTGTGCTATTAGGCTATTTTGTTTGGAAAAAAATATTTTCCAAAATAATTCATGTATTAGTTTGGTTTCACAAATATTTGTGTTGATTCAAGACAGCTTGTCTCTCTAAACACAGGGCAAACACCAAGTCCTACTCAAGCTAAATCCTTTTCAAACTGCTGCTCAATCAGTCTATATATCTAGACAAAATCTGATAATTACAAATTTTAAAGCAACATTCTTCTCATCTTTAAACATAAATTTCAGAGCATAAGCCTTCTATAGCAAGGTCACCTTCCTTCAAGGCCCAGAAATTGAAAAATATAAAGAAAAAAAATCAACTCAGATAGAACATTAAATACCACCAATAAATCCCATTTTTCACCAATTTAAGTCGATTTATTAAACCCTAAATCATTAGTCGTCAAGCAATCGACATACACGAATGGATATTAACAAAAACACACAAACGAGAAGGAAAATAAACGGGATAAAAAGAAGAGAAAACATGAAAATGAGTCATGAAATTACCTGGTATGTTCACCACAATGATCTGGCTGTTCTGAATCACCTCCAATCTTCAATCCTTGACTCATTCATATATAAAATTAGGTTTTTATATGCTAGTTACTTCGGATTCAGGCACCTGGATAGTGGCGTTTGGAAAAATCAGCCACCGAGCACGCAGAATTTGAACAATCGAGGCAGTTTAAAGTACAATAAATGTCTCACATATATATCTGAATAAAATGTCTTATGATTTTTTGAGATATTTTTTTATCTCAAATTGCCCCAGGCTATTAATAATATAATAAATAAATAAATAGATAAATAGATATAGTTTATAAATGATTGAATTTTTATAAAGGCAATTATTCATGTTTATAAATTATAACACATACTAGCTTGTCGCGCGCATAGCATCATCATGTTAATTGATTGCTGACAAAAGAAATTGTTACAGATTCTTTTTTCCTTCAAACGAGTTAAAAAATAATATAAATTACTTCAGAAAGAAAATATAAAATCTAATTTATCATACGCAATATATTAGGTTTTGTCATTTAGAGTCTAAACTATTTTTGTTACTTCCTCCGTCCCAAAATAAAAGTCTCTTTGAATTTTTACGCATATTTTAAGGTGAATAAAATTATACCTCCAAAAATCATTTTTCAAATTTTCTTTTTTAAAATAAAAGTATACATATTAAATTTTAATTCAAGAAAAAAAATTAGAAAAAAGTGTGTATAGTTATGACTCTTATATACCTTAAAATATACGTAAAAATTTAAGGGACTTGTATTTTAGGACCGAGGGAGTACTAATGTATCCATTTTTGAACTTTCTATACATTGCTCCTATAAATCAAACTTTTTTAGTTAACTTAATGCTCGTAAATATTAATTGCGTGTTTTATAGTTAACTTAATGCCCGTAAACATTAATTGCATGTATTTCAGCCAAATCCAATATTAATTTGTATTAAATATATAATTTTATTGAAATTTTTCTATAACACGTTAAACTTTTAGAAGAGCTGGTTTAGACAGTTCGACCCATAAATAGTTTGACTTTGCAAGTTCAAGAATAATTAAAAAATGGGACATAAACTTTTTGTTAAAATGAATGAATGCATCCAGACCAGTGGCATGCTATCGAACATTTTATAATAAGATTACAAAGAAAAATTTGATAAAGAAATAAGGGGCACCTAATCTACATAAATGTGTTAAAATTAAATCTCATTTGGGTCTGCACACACCATCAAATTTTAACAGATATCCAAACAATTTTGTATGTACGTAAATTAATAATTTTTATTTTATTAATAAACAAAACCTCTTTTTAAATTGTTACTTTCGTTTCATTTATTTTTTGGTACTAGGTTTCACTTTTAATGATTCATATTATTTTTATCCTTTTTGATTACTACATGACTTATAATTAAATATATATTATTTTTACCCATTTTTCTTTATTAATAAACTTTTTAAGTAATACTCATTTATTTTTTTGGTTGTATCACATTTTGTTTTCAGTTTTTATGGTTCATGTTATAACTCTGAGTGTATTAATTTTATCCTTTTTGATTCATATATGACTTATAATTATATATGTACTATTTTTACTCGTTTGTCTATATTAATAAATGAAACTTATTTTTAAGTGATACTTTGGTTTCACTTATTTTTTAGTTCCACCATCTTTTGTTTTCACATTTTATGATTCATGTTATAACTTTAAATGTATTATTTTTATCTTTTTTTATTCCTATATGACTTATAATTCTATATGTATTAGTTTTACTCATTTTTTAAATTTTTATAAGCCAAGATTTTTTATTATTTTTATAGGTTTGAATCCTATTTTTAATTATATTTTGAAATAAATAAGTTCATAAATTGGCTTAACTAAATAGGTTCCGAAAAATATAAAATACGACCAAGTAAATATGCCATGTGTTTAAATTGGAATTTTTTAATTTAGAATTTATTAATTTGTTGGTGGAATTCCATTTTAATAAAATGGTATGAATATTATAAAAACTGTATTTTGGTTTCACTACTAGAAAATAATAAAATTGTTCAAACCGTAATATGATTACCATTCTATTTTCGCAGAACTCTAAATTATTTCTTGATAGGGTACTTGGTTTCATCTTAGTATGGTTACGTCATTTTTTCACCCCTATATTTCTCTTTAATGTAGAGTTCTATGTTGTTTTTTAACAAAATATAGATTGAAATCATATTATAATTACGATATATTTTTTTTCGTATAATATTTTTTTATTTTTTATTAAAATAATAAAATGGAATCCTTTAAACGATGTTATTATTAATTAATAAGGAACCCATCTTTTAAGTGATACTTTGGTTTCACCACTTTTCAATTTTACGAACTTTTGGTTTCATCCCTTTTTAAATCTTACTAGAGCTCTAAATATACAATTTTTATTCTTTTTTTATTCATATATGACTTATAATTCTATATGTAATATTTTACCCATTTTTTGATTCTTATATATCACATATTTATATTATTTTTATATAAACATAATCGCATATACATTGTAATTTCTAGATTCATACCTACATAATTCTATTTTAGCACAAAATGCAAATTTATACATACATAATAAATATAAAAACGTTGAGTTTGTTGAATAAATAAGATTTGAGTTAATGAAAACTAAATACAGTATAATTTAAAAAGAAAAATTGCAATAATCGTACAATTTTATTTATTATATATTTTTTAAAAATTTAAAATAAATTTTTGTAATCATTATTTAATATTGATATTTTGATTTCGACCCGTGTTTCGCACGGGTTATCTAATAGTATTTATTAATAAACTACATCCAATTTTATTTATGAAGGAGTTTAGTATTACTTTTAAACTATCTTGACATCACCCAATTACTCATTAAGAAGTACTCTTCCGATTCCACTTTTAAAATCTGATTAATTCTTATATTTTTTTCTTCAACTAAACTTAATAAGTTAAATATTATTATATTTTATAAATATAACTGATTAATATTTCAATTATTACTACAAGATATCTATCTATACTATATTATAATAGACGAAACATTAAAAGTTTGGTAGTCGGTCGATCGTTACTTGCTAAAATTACTTAATTACCCTTATTTAATTGTTCTAATTTTAATTATTGGGTTAATCAATTGTAATTCATATTAAAGTCAATTTCCTCTATTATTTTACCAATTTCAATTCTATTTTATATCGAACTCTATATCACTATAATTTATATTAAATTCAACTTCTTCCTCCAATTTAAATTTTAATTCATATCGAGTTCTATATCATTCTAATTTTTTACTTCAGGCTAAATTAAATTTAAACAAACTAAATATAAGTTTTAAGATTTTGTTGATATATAATGTGACTCGGGTTAAGATAAAATAATAATATTATTAATTCTCCTAAAAAAATTATACAAATGAACTTGGATAAACAAAATAATATATTTTATTTATCCAGGATAAAAAAAATAAATTATACAATTGATTAAGACTAACACAAAACTAAAATAAAAATACAATTCGACCAATAAAAATAAAATAATATATACTAATTATTCAGTCTAAAACAAAATTATCTTATTGATCCACACTTAAAAAAACTAAAATTAAACTAAAATTAATTAGTTTGATTTGGCCGGTGTATTGGGCATCGGGCTAAAATAAAGTAATATAAACCAGTGATACGAGATAAATCAAATTAATATTAGACTAAGTATAATTTGTATCCTATTGATGTTAACTAAAAATTAAATTTTAATTAAAACATAAATATTATTTTTTTAAAAATACACATAAAATTATCAATAAAACTACATCATTCAATTAGTAATATTGTCTTTTTCAAATATCTTTTATATAATTACTGTTAATCGATTAAGTAATCAACATGTTAAAATAATATTTTTTAAGGTCCCAACATAATGAAGACATTATATTTTTACTCTTAATAAAATAATAATTTCGTTATAATAACGTTTTCTCCTTATCAATGCTATCACTTTAAATAAACTTAAATATTCTAAAATGTTATGAACATATACGTCTACTAATATAATTATTATTATTCTGAAGTCTTATCATTTAAAATTTTAAATGAATAAAATTAAAGTTGAATTCAATTTTTTAAAAAAAAATATATATAATATTAAAAAAAATCTGTGCGATCCGTGTACAGCACGTGCCAATTTCCGTCTTTTACAACGTTGAACATAGTTGTTTATTACTTGGGCTAGGTGCTTAAATTATGACCAACATTCCGAGTTACAGATAGTACAATTACACAAGATAAGGCCTCACACTGTTCTCTTGTAAATGCCCATATACATCTTTGAACTTTGATTGAGGTCCTGTCCCACTGAGTTGGGCCAAGGTATATACACTAGAACACACAGTTTATTGACATAGCACAGATGCCGGGCCCAAATAAGAGGCAGTCACCTTGAGATTTGGCATTTGGATGTTATGATATTTCTCAATAGATATTGCAGTAAATACGATTTTAACATGCCTTCATGTTGATTAAACTCTCCACCTTTGGTAGATTTGTGAATATCATGCTTGAATATTATTATCATTATTATTTTTACTATGGTATGATTCATGATTCGAACATGAGAAATATAAATAATGTTTCATGTTGGAGGGTTTTGAATTTGAATGATTGGGAGTGGGTGAGATTTGAATCTTAAAACTTATATGTATCTCTATAAACAATAATATAAATATTTGTTTTTCTAGAGATTTGAACATGTGAACTTGAATATTGCATTATTTTAATATTTAGATCTAACAACTATCGACGGTCGGTCTTGAGATGTGATAACCATAATAAAGGTGAACCAAGTAATATCCCTTATTATAGTTTAGTATATATTATTATTATTATTATTATTATTATTATTGTGGAATAAAAACTAGGGTTGTGATTATAATTAATGCCAGAGTTGTTTAGTTTCGAGTTTAACGGTTATTCTCGCGGTAGGGACAAACTATCCTCGTAAGATGCCTACGTGTCTTTGTATTGTGGAAAATCAAGCCAAAAAACGTTGTTACAAGTTGAGGGGTAGAGCCCTTTATATAGGTGTTGAGTCTAGGGTTAGACTAGAGTAGGGAGACTTGTATTCTACTTAGATGGTAAGTAGGACTCTCCTAGACGGTGGATTCTGGATCCTTCCTCGGAGAAGTCCGTTTCCATGTTGGATACGATGTTAGTGTCATCAAAGACTTCATTCCCAGGCCTGCTCGGCGGGCCTATCACGCAGCTGATTTCGGCCCGTGGGCTACACCTCACTTTGGGTTGTGGTCGTCACAGTCTGCTCGGACTATCAAAATCATATTGGGCCGTTACCGTGACGACTTACTTTAGACCGTGATGTCACGGGTTTGACCAGTCAACTTTAGGACACAATTAATTTATCATTAATTGTGTATATACAGATTACTTTTCATTCATATCATTTTCCCCCAACTTCCGGGAAAACTTCTCAAGCTTTCGTGGAAGTTATAATGGTCTAATCATGACTCAAAGGTAGTTTCGCCACTTCTTGGGTTCGGTCATATTATGAAGTGTGGAGCGACCTACACATTCGCAATGACTTATTCATTATTAAGTGATAATTCACTTTTGAGGCCTTTACGAGGCTAATTGATTAGCGTTTGACGCTAAATTTCCTTAATCGGGGCTATATGTCGGGTTTTAATCACCTTTAACCTTCGTTAATGTTAATTATAAGGTGAAAGCACCTAACAGACCCTAATCGGGGCTAATTGGCCTTAAACGCGGCTAATCGGGGCTAATTTCAAGATAAAACCTGCTAACTAGGCTCATCATATCCTAACTTTGAGCTATAGTATGCTAGTTGTCCTTAAACGTAACTAATCGGCCTTAATTGGGGCTAATTATTGAGCGCAAGTAGCTAATTATCCTTCATATATAGGTTAATTATAAGCTATATTACGCTAATTTGCCTTAATCGAGATTAATTGCCCTAATCGGGGCTAATTATTGAGCGTCAGTTGCTAATTATCCTTAATATAGGCTAATTATAAGCTATATTATGCTAATTTTCCTGAATCGAGCCTAAATTCCCCTAATCCGGGCTAATTTTTGTCTAATTTTCACTAATATTCCTAATTAGGGCTAATTAGTAAATCTGAAAATTTTGATTTTTCATCAAAATATCATCAAAAATTATCATCTGTGTTTGCCTTGGAGGACCAAAATTTCCGCTCATGGTCGCGATGGGGGAGCTAATTTTCCACCGTCTCAGTGACGGAGGACCTAGGGCTCCCTAGAGCCTACTCGGCCTGCCCAGTCGGCTGAGATGCTCCATGGTAGAGAGCTACTCGGCCAAAAATTCATTTCCCCTCTTTTTGTTTCGTTGCCATCTAGCGACGGTCTGGAGCCCACTCGGCTCACTCCACTCGGCCAGGGGTGGCCACCATCCTCCCCCCACTTGGCTGGGGGAGTGGCCGTGGCCTCCTCGGCGGATTTTTTTCCCTTTTTTCTGTCACCGTCTAGGTGATGGTGGCCGAGGGGCTCCTCTGGAGCTCACTCGGCCAAGGCCACTCGTCCTAGGGGAGGCTTCATGCCCCCCAACTCGATTATGAGGTGTGATCGTGGCCTCCTTGGCTGATTTATCAAAAAATCCTTATACTTTTTATTGGGTGGTCATCTCCTACTTGGCCAGAGGTACCCGACCTCAAAGCTTTGGCTTGGTTGTGATGCTCTTATATGGCAGAAAAGCCTTTAAACGTAATCCTACTCTTCCGAGTTCTCTCTTCCAAGAGTGTATGAGGTAACTACCACGGCTAAAAAGCCTTCAAATATAACCATACTCTTTCGAGTCCACTCTTTTGAGAGCGCTCAGGGTGACTATCATGACTGAAAAGCCTTCAAATATAATCTCACTCTTCCGAGTCCACTCTTCTAAGAGCGCTCGGGGTAACTATCACGGCTGAAAAGCCTTGAAATGTAACCCTACTCTTCCGAGTGCGCTCGGGGTGACTACCACGGCTGAAAAGTCTTTAAATATAATCCCACTCTTCCGATTCCATTCTTCCGAGACCGCTAAGGGTGACTACCACGGCTGAAAAGCCTTCAAATGTTTGAAGTTAGTTTTCTTGGAAATTCATTTCCAAGTTTACTAATTCATTTGCTTGATTAGGGAGATTATCGCCGTTAATCCTAATTAGAGACTAATCTTTGATCTTAACTTTAATTAAGCGTACTTAGGGCTGTCTCCGTGAATTCAGTTATTGTTACCTTGGATTTTGCCATGTCAGAGCTTTTATTCATCAGTTAGACTTTTTTTTTTATTTTCTTCGGGTAGTTTTAGTCGTTTATAGGCATTTAACCTGTAAACAACCAACAAACGCGAACCAGCCTGAGTGGTGACCTGCTTTAGCAGGAAGTATTCATTTTAATTCACCTTTCATTTCCTAACTTCTCAAATTCTCTCCAGCTCTAACTTCTTCAAGTTTTTCAAGCTTTACTTAAGCTTTTCTCGAAGATGTCTGAAGGACACATCGGCCCTTCCCATGATGGCAACGGCGGGAACGATGGTGGGAACAACGACCCTTCTCCCTTTGTGTATGAGATGCTTGCTCGTCGATCAAAGGCAAAGTCACAACGAGGTATGCTACTTTCCTTCTGCATCTGTTCACTTCGGCTTCTACAATTGTTGCCTTTTGCACCAGAGTGGCATAATCCGTAAGCTCAAGGATTGCCACCCTATTCTGAATCCACGATTTCAGTCCCTGCTGAAACCTCCTAGCTTTCTTTTCCTCGGTGCTCACAAACTCCGGCACAAACCTCGATAACTCAGTAAATTTCGCTTCGTACTCTGCTACAGATAAGTTATTCTGCTTTAGCTCCAAGAACTTGAGCTCCATCTGGTTTTCCATAAACCTCGAGAAATACTTTCCCAGAAATAACTGACTGAACCTCTCCCAGGTTATGATAGCATCTGTCTCCATGTTTTTCTTGGCCTCCCACCAGTAGTTAGCCTCTCCTTTCAGAAGGTAGGTAGCAAATACAGTCTTCTGTGCCTCATCGGTACTCAGAATCTCAAAGGATTTCTCCATTTCCTTTAACCATGCCATTGCCTCAACTGGGTCGGCTGATCCGTGGAACTCAGGGGGCTTAAGGGACTTAAAAGCCCTGAAAGAGTTTGCCACAACATTGTTATTTCCTTGAGGGGGTGGGTTGGGTTGACGTTCCAAGTTCTGCCTTAGTAGTTGCATGAACTGGCCCATGGGATCCATGCCTGGGTTTGGTATTGGGTGCTCAACCTCAGTTTCTCCTTCTTCAGCCTCTATCTCAAATCCCTCAACATCATATGTTTCCTCTTCCTCTTCATACAGGGAGTCATCCTGTTCTACATAATCCTCATCTTCCTCTTCACTGTGTTCCTGGTTCCTATCGTCCTGGTTATGGCTTCCCTGGTCCTCAGATCCAGGGTTCGCCCTAGTTCCAATCTTTCTTGGCGGCATGATACTGATAATAAAAAAAATTATTGGGAAATTCAACGTTAGGTCACAATCATACACAACATTGTGCCTTGCACAGTTCTATAATGGGGAGAATGTATCTCGCAATTTTATTATTTTATGACAGTTCTAATAAGAAGTGCAGTAATAATAATGATAGAAACAGTGATCTCGTCACTAAGGAACTGAACTGAAAGGAAACAAATATATACATAATGCGAGAAATACATAGTTTGATCTGGTCAAAAGTACAGCAGTGCTACAGCCATCTGTCCCAAAAGTGATACACAAGAGTCTATCTGTCTAGTCAGAAAAAGGGATGCTATATACAAGTCAACTATCCCGGAAAATTGGCTCTTACTAAGGCCTCGACTAACTAGACAACTAGACTATCCCATCGTCAATCCTGAATCACACACCGGAGCGGGTCAGCTCCCATACCCTTTCCATCGCACGACGGAAGATATAGTCGGCCTGCCGCCTGGAGATCCTACCATGCCTGTCCCCCTGGAGAGATCTGAGTCTCGCTCGGGACGTGATCTCTATCCCCGTCAGCTCCCTCCTCAAGGATCGGGGTATAGCAGCCCTAGTCTCATAAGCTCGGGTACGCCTACCCGCCCTCTCCACATCCAACTCCCTCCTGGCCTCATCCAGACGGGCCTCAGCAACAGCCACTCGGGTCCTCAGTATATCCTGAACATAGCCGTGGGCTAACAAAGACTGCCTATGGGCAGGGTCGAGAGGTGGTAAATCCGGAGCCGCTGGGGGTGCCTCCTTGGTCTGTCTAGGCTCGGAAGTATGGGTCTCTGAGCTGTCATCATAGGTGCTCCAGGATGGTAGTGGAGGGTTAGGGGCTCTGATCACAGGGAGTGTGGGTAAAGGGGTACCAGTGTACACTACCATAGCTCCGACACGCTCCTCAGCCACTGGGACCTCATCCGGGTCCTCCTCATCTGAAATAGCAATGACCTCTGTCTCTGACTCCTCTGAGGGGTCCTCCTCATCCTCCTCCATCTCAGGCTCCTCCTGATCCTCGACATCTAGCAGTGCCTCATCATGCTCACGCTCGAACATCTCAGGGTCCTCTATCTCAGGCGCCTACACATTAAACGAGCTAAGTTACTATCATGATACTTATAAGGGTTCCCGTAAGGGTTTTAACTGTCAGCGCTACTTTAAGTAGTCCGACCATGAACTTGGCAAGAGTTTTTATTATCTTTGTGAGTTTGTTATTATATCGTCGCATCATCTCTGAGGTTTATAACGCTTAGCTCTGATACCATTTCTGTAACACCCCCAGATCCGGGGTCAGGGATCCGGGTCGTCACGGTCTTTCTTTCCACAATATCACTTCACTTAATTAATAATAAATAACCTTATGCTGTGACCCCACACTAACACACACCACAACCCGTTATAGTCTCAGAGATGAAATTGAAATAAGTACAAGTCCTTGAATCCACAATTAAAAGTTATTACAACCCAAAATGATTACTTGATAAATTTACAGTTAATTGCCATTATCTGCCGCAAGTTATAATTATACAATATTTAGTTCCCAAAAGTAGAATGTCTGATCTACAGGTAGATCTACCTCTGCAGCTATAGCAGCTACGATCTCAACGGGAAGGCGCAGGGCGCTTCCCACGCTCTTGCGTTGGGTCTGCTTGAGCCTGACCATCTTTCCTAACTGTTGTTGTGTGATGAAGAAATGAAGCAAGAGCGAGCATTACAGCTCGCAAGATAATATATAATGGTAACAATAATACAAGCATCTGAATGGATACTTACTAGAATCCTTTATCATGTGTAAGGTAATTACTTACTGGATATAAGTTTAAAAGAAGATGAAGTTACCAATTACTTCACTATACTTATACCATTTTTAGAAATCTATTTGAACTACTACTGCTCAAAGTATAATAAGATTCAAGAGGTCATCCCATAGATGAGACCATAAATTAAAACTTGAATATATTCAATCTTTGAAATATTTTTAAAAGAAATGAAGTTACGAGATACTTCATTCAATGGAAACACTAATAAAACTGTTTGACCCTGTCAATGCTTCGGCAACCACCCATTCGTAGCCTTTCGATCGAAATGCTACGGGTAGTGTTGCAGAATTATCCAACTGGATGATGAACTCATTACGGGAGTTTGCCGCGCCAGGAAGACCACTTACGATGATCAGTCGTAGTAGTACAACCCCACCATTTTCTACATGTAGAGGAGAACCTGTCAGATTTACTTGTCAACCGAACACTGAACTCCTAAGGAATGGACCGCCTTAGCGGAACTTCCAGGCCATTTGGGCCAATATAATAAGGCTAGGCCGGCGCTACTCGACCACTTACGCCACTCCTAATTCAGATGAAATCCATGACTCTGAAACGTAAAGCTCGTCCCCACTTTCCCTAAGTAGAAACTTGTTGATACGGCTCCACCAAGAAGTCGTATCTAGTTGGAAAGAAAACTCACCGATATTTCCCAGGCGATGCCTGTTAATGGATTAACTTGTTCCAAGAATTTTACTTCCCGAGTGTTGGGTAAGTAATCAAAATTCTTTTATCAAGACAGCAACCTTGTTGCGAATATAAAACACACCACAGAGCCGTATCCCTCAGGTTTTGAGCGAGTATTTAAATCCCCTTCGAAAGAAGGATCTTAAATATAAAAATGAGTTTTGGGATCCGCTCTAACTTTTAAAAATCATTTTGAAGACTCGCAGAACATTTTTAAGAATGTTCGGAGTGATGCTGATTTAATAAAATAAATCAGTCCCAATATATAAAAAAATATCTGAATATTATTATTTAAATAATATTCCCATAAAGAATAATCTTTATAAAAATAATTGAAGTAGATGCTTTAAAACTCATACTTGAAATGAGTATTAAATAACCAAAGATATACTTATACGAAAGTACTATCTTTATTTGAATAATCAAAAATAAGTTTGATTATCGACACCTTATTCTTTAATAAAATAAAGAATATATTTCAGTAAATAATCGGAGTCATAGGTCCTCAAATGAATATTCAAATAATATTCAATTAATAAAATAAGCTGTCATAAGCCCTCGAATGAATATTCGAAATAATATTCAATAAATAAAATAAGCTGAGTCATAAGCCCTCGAATGAATATTCGAAATAATATTCATTAAATAATATAAAGTTATCGAATAAACCTTATTCGATTAATAGTTTTGAAAACTATAACCATATATATATAAATAAATATATATATATATATATATAAAATCTACTCGGGATCCTCGACTCCCGGTTTAGAAAATGTTTTCACCTTTGGGTCCCTTTACTAAGGGTATACACAACTACTGCTTATCTCTAGCATAGGTATTATGCAACTTTATAAGCAATTGAACCAACAGATATATAAATCAAGAATATGAAACAGGCATATATCATATCACATGCTACAATATATCGCAAGAATTTGCTGATAACAAATATGCATTTATCGCAAGATCATGCATATACACATATACATCACAACAACAGTATAACGGGTAGAAAACTTGTCTGAGCGACTGGGGGTTACAAATGGCTCGGGACGAGTCTGGTAACCTATAAACAACAAGTAAGTTGGAATTAAACCAAAGTCACTTGTAAATCTATACTTTAACCAACTTAGACTCTAACGCTTGCTTTGCGCTTACTGATTCTCTTAAGTCACTCGAGTACCCTCGGCTCCACCATTTTTAGTAATTTAACCATTACGAGTTTTAAGGCCATTCCTTCGCGAGTGTCTTACCAACTGCCTAAAACACTTAACATAATTGTTTCATACACTAATTAACCCTTTTTGGTCTTTAACCTATGTTTCAAAGTAAGGCGGGGGAAATGTTTCGTTCGCGAAACGCCGTTACTTAAAACGGCCGTTTCTCCTAAACCGTACATCGGAATCAAACGAACTACATATCAAAATGAAGCTCGTAACATGAAATATCTAAACATGGCAATGGTCAAAACCTAGCAGGGAGTTCTCGGGTCCTAATGTTATGTACAAAAGTAGTCTAAAGTAAATCGGACATTACGACGACTATGTTTACGCGATTTCCCAATTTTATACCATTCCAATTCAATCACCAAACAACCCCAATCCATTCTTACAACCAAAGCCCATCCATATCACATTACAACAGCCCCAATCAACTCATTATAATCAATTTACTTAATCCTAAAACTTGAATTTAAACCATACTACATTCTTTAACCAAATCATAAGATTTCAACAATTCATTCACCACCATTCCAACCCAACTCTAAACCAACAATCATTAAGCTACTCTAATACCATAACAACCAAAATCATCCTAATATACAAAGTAAAGCTAGGGTTTGGAGATGATATACCTTCCTTGAAGTGGTGTGAGTAGCTAGGAAGCCTTAGGAAGCCTTGAGGAGTCTTAGGGATGCTTGGATCTTAAAGGAAAAACAAGAAAAATCAAGTTAAAAACCTTGAAATCACTATTCATTGTCTTCTTCATTGATTTCTTGGAGAAGATAGAGAATGAATTGGAGGCTTAAACTCATAATATAGCCATAACTATGCATAAGGAATACTAGAGAATTATCTTACCAATTTAGGAAGCTTGGATCTTGGATTTTGAAATTTCGTTTCTTTGAAAGTGTAAAAAGCCGAGAGCAAGCTCTTGGTGAAGAGAAATAGATTTTTTTGTTTTGATGAAATGATTTGTTTTGGCTAGGTGGATGTAGTTTTGTTTTTGTTTTGGTTAATTACCTTTTTAGCCTTAAACTTTGTGTGGTTTTAATTCAACCACATCCCCTTCCTCCCTATGTCATGCTTATGTCATCATGTGATGTCATCCTCTCCTCTTTATCCTCTTCTCATTGGTTGGATGACATCATCCCCTCTAATCTCTTTGATTAACTTCCTAATTATTTGCCTAATGACCGCTGATCTGTTATACGGTTCGCTTAACTTTCGTTTTCGTTTATCGTTTGAGGGATCATACCCGGGATCTTATTACTTAGGTTCCCTTAACCTTTCTCAATACATTATATTCCTTTTTATGATCCTCTATTACAATCCTTGATTTTAAATCCTTTTTATCCTGTTACCTTATACTCAATTCTTTCCGTATCTAGTGAATTTCCGGGAAAAATCAAAAGGTTCAAATTTGGATTCTGACGATCTTTACATACACTTATATACCCTATAAAGTACCAATAAAATCTCAGAACATCCATAAAAGAAACCCTACGTAGTGTGGCATGAAAAGTTTTCTCATTCAGCTAAAACACTATTCATAAGGGTTACAAAAAGTTGAAATTTTTGGGGGTTATTACAGTCTCCCCTCCTTAAAAGGATTCCATCCCGGAATCAAATAGAAACAAATGGGGGTACTTTTCTAGCATTGCGCTATCTAGTTCCCAAGTTGATTCTTCCACATTATGATTTTGCCATAGCACTCTGACTAGCTTGATTACTTTGTTCCGAAGCACCTGCTCCTTCTTATCGATAATCCTTACTGGCTTCTCCACGTAAGTCAGATCTGGTTGCATATCCACTTGCTCGTACTTCACTATGTGTCTGGCATCCGATGATACTTCCTTAGCATTGACACATGGAACACATTATGAACTTGGTGTAGGTTTGGGGGTAAGGCTAGCTCGTAAGCCAACTTCCCAATCCGTCTTAATATCTCAAAAGGTCCAATGTACCTTGGGCTTAGTTTTCCTTTCTTTCCGAACCTCATTAATCCCTTCCAAGGGGATACCTTCAGCAGTACTAAGTCCCCTACTTCATATTCCTTGTCCTTTCGGGCTAGGTCTGCATATTTCTTCTGTCTGTCTTGGGCTGCTACAAGCCGCCCTCTGATAAGATCCACTATGTCTTTGGTCCTTTGGACCATTTCGGGTCCGAGCATCTTCCGCTCTCCTACTTCATCCCAGTATAAGGGAGATCGACACCTTCTTCCGTACAGGGCCTCATAAGGCGGCATTCCGATGCTAGCATGAAAGCTATTGTTATAAGAAAACTCGATCAACGGCAAGTGATCATCCCAACTTCCTTTAAGGTCTATTGTACAGACTCTCAACATATCCTCTAGTGTCTGGATGGTCCTTTCACTCTGCCCATCCGTCTGGGGATGGTACGCGGTACTCATATTTAACTTGGTCCCCGTACATTCCTGAAAGCTCCTCCAAAATCTGGAGTTGAACCTGGGGTCTCGGTCTGAGACAATGGACGCTGGGACTGACTCCATGTCGCGTCACTATTTCCTTAAGGTAAATGTCCACCAGTCTATCGACTGTGTATCTCTCATTGATAGGAATGAAATGCGCTGACTTTGTCAGTCGGTCTATAATTACCCATATGGCGTCATGATTGGCTTTCGTCCTTGGCAAGCCTACAACAAAATCCATCGCTATCTGTTCCCATTTCCACTCGGGAATCTCCAGGGGTCGTAAAAGTCCACTGGGTCTCTGGTACTCTGCCTTTACTCTTTGGCAAGTCAAACATTTGTTTACCCATTCTGCTACGTCCCTCTTCATGTTGGGCCACCAGTAATATTCCTTCAAATCCCTATACATCTTGGTACTTCCCGGGTGAATGGAATACCTTGAACTATGGCTTTCATCCAAATTCTCATCTTTAAGCTCTTGAACGTTTGGAACCCAAATCCGGTAAGAGTACCTCATTATCCCTTTATCATCTTTCTCCGTATGGATCTCTTCTCCAGTCATTGACTCTCTGCCCTCATTCATTATTCTTTCTTGGCCCAATCTAATCTTTTCTAATAACTCTGGCTGCATTGATATCTCAAACAACTTTTCAGTTCCGGTTCCGGTTACCTTTACTTCTATTTCCATTCTCTCAAAATCCCTTATCAATTCTTCCGAAGTCGTTATCATTTTGAGTCTTTCCTTTCTACTAAGGGCATCAGCCACCACATTGGCTTTCCCCGGATGATAGAGAATCTCACAATCATAGTCCTTGATTAGTTCTAACCATCTCCTTTGGCGCATGTTGAGCTCTTTCTGCGTAAATATGTACTTGAGGCTCTTATGGTCTGTGAAAATCTCGCACTTCTCTCCATACAAGTAGTGCCTCCAAATTTTTAAGGCAAATACTATTGCCGCGAGCTCAAGGTCATGAGTAGGATATCTAATCTCGTATTCCTTCAGTTGTCTCGACACATACACAATCACCTTACCGTGCTGCATAAGTACACACCCTAATCCTTTGTGCGATGCATCACTATATATCACAAAATCTCCTTTTCCGTCTGGCAATGCCAACACCGGGGCCGTTACCAACCTTTTCTTTAATTCCTGAAAACTTTTCTCGCATTTCTTCGTCCATTCAAACTTCTCTGTCTTACGAGTAAGTCGTGTCAAAGGGGCTGCGATCTTCGCAAAGTCCTGAACAAATCTACGATAGTAGCCGGCCAATCCTATGAAACTCCTTACCTCTGTGGGTGTGGTTGGCCTTTCCCAATTTGAGACCGCCTCTATCTTGGAGGGGTCGACCAATACTCCTTTTTTATTGATCACATGTCCTAAAAACTGTACTTCATTCCGCCAGAATTCACACCTCGAGAATTTGGCATATAACTGTTCCTCTCTGAGTATTCCTAGAGCTATCCTCAAATGGTCTGCATGTTCTACCTCAGTCCTTGAGTAGATCAAAATATCATCGATAAAAACTATCACACACTTGTCCAAGTACTTCTTAAATACTCTGTTCATTAAGTCCATGAAAGCCGCTGGGGCATTGGTTAATCCAAAGGACATTACCAAGAACTCATAATGCCCATACCTGGTACGGAACGCTGTCTTGGAAATATTTTCGGGTTTAATCTTTAGTTGGTGATATCCAGTTCTCAGGTCGATCTTGGAAAAATAAACAACATCCTTTAGCTGGTCGAACAGATCGTCTATTCTAGGTAATGGGTACCTGTTCTTTATGGTTAGCTTGTTCAACTCTCGATAGTCGATGCACAGCCTCATGCTCCCATCTTTCTTCTTAAAAAATAAAACTGGTGCTCCCCACGGAGACACACTGGGTCTTATCATACCCTTATCCAAGAGTTCCTGGAATTCGATAGCTAATTCCTTCATTTCTAACGGGGCTAACCGGTAAGGTGCTTTTGAAACTGGCGCCGTCCCTGGGGCCAACTCAATAGCAAATTCAATCACTCTATCGGGTGGTAATCGTGGAAGGTCTTGTGGGAATACGTCTTCAAATTCGTTGACTACCGAAATATCTTGTAAGTTGGGCACCTCCTTCTGCGTGTCCACCACATAGGCTAGGTAGGCCTCATTTCCTTTTCGTAGCATCCTTCTGGCCTGGGCCATAGTCAAAAATTTCTGCGTCTGCCTCTTTCCTCTAAATATAACTTCTTTCTTCCCTGGGATATTTAACTTAACTTTCTTCCCTTTACAGTCTATCTGAGCATCATTGCTAGATAGCCAGTCCATTCCCAAAATTACATCAAACTCCCCTAATTTAAAAGGAATCAGATCAACACTAAAAGAATGCTCCCCTATGCCTATCTCACAGGCGGGGTAAATCTGGTTAACAGGAATAATCTCATGATTGGCTATTTCTACTTGTAAGGGTTTTATCAAGGGTTCAACCTTAAGTCTTAACTTACGCGCAAGGTCCTTTGATATAAAAGATTTAGTTGCTCCCGAATCAAATAAAACATTTGCACTGACTGAATTTAGAGAAAGGGTACCTTCTATCACATCTGAATCTTTCATAGCATCCTGGAATGTCATGTTGAAAGTCCTTGCAGTAGGTGGCTTATTGGAGGCAGCCCTGCTGGCTCCTGAAGCTGCTGGTTTGTTCATTGGGCATTCCCTCTTCCAATGACCCGGGCGTCCACACTGATGACAAGTAGTGGTTGGAATGACGACAGGGGCTGACGAAGGGCATTTGTGAGAATAGTGGCCCACTTGCCCACACTTAAAGCAGGTTACTGGCTTTCCCTTACATTCCCCCGAATGTATTCTTCCACAAGTGTTACAGACTGGCAATGGGGGTCGAGACTGGTTGGAATAGGACATTCTTGACTTCTGGCCGCTCTGGCTCACATTCACGCTCATTGGCCGCTTAAACCCAGTGTTCTTTCCCGGTAGAGACACTGCTCCTCGATTAAATCTAGTTGGGAAGCTCCTTCCTGCTGAACCCCCACCTATGCTCATACTTTTCCTCTTTATTCCCTTCTTTTCTCTTTCCTTCTGCATCTGTTCACTTTCGGCTTCTATAATTGTTGCCTTTTGCACCAGAGTGGCATAATCCGTAAGCTCAAGGATTGCCACCCTATTCTGAATTCACGGTTTCAGTCCCTGCTGAAACCTCCTAGCTTTCTTTTCCTCGGTGCTCACAAACTCCGGCACAAACCTCGATAACTCAGTAAATTTCGCTTCGTACTCTGCTACAGATAAGTTATTCTGCTTTAGCTCCAAAAACTTGAGTTCCATCTGGTTTTCCATAAACCTCGGGAAATACTTTCCCAGAAATAACTGACTGAACCTCTCCCAGGTTATGATAGCATCTGTCTCCATATTTTTCTTGGCCTTCCACCAGTAGTTAGCCTCTCCTTTCAGAAGGTAGGTAGCAAATACAGTCTTCTGTGCCTCATCGGTACTCAAAATCTCAAAGGATTTCTCCATTTCCTTTAACCATGCCCTTGCCTCAACTGGGTCGGCTGATCCATGGAACTCAGGGGGCTTAAGGGACTTAAAAGCCCTGAAAGAGTTTGCCACAACATTGTTATTTCCTTAAGGGGGTGGGTTGGGTTGACGTTCCAAGTTCTGCCTTAGTAGTTGCATGAACTGGCCCATGGGATCCATGCCTGGGTTTGGTATTGGTTGCTCAACCTCAGTTTCTCCTTCTTCAGCCTCTATCTCAAATCCCTCAACATCATATGTTTCCTCTTCCTCTTCATACAGGGAGTCATCCTGTTCCACATATTCCTCATCTTCCTCTTCACTGTGTTCCTGGTTCCTATCGTCCTGGTTATGGCTTCCCTGGTCCTCAGATCCAGGGTTCGCCCTATTTCCAATCTTTCTTGGCGGCATGATACTGATAATAAAAAAAATTATTGGGAAATTCAACGTTAGGTCACAATCATACACAACATTGTGCCTTGCACAGTTCTATAATGGGGAGAATGTATCTCACAATTTTATTATTTTATGACAGTTCTAATAAGAAGTGCATTAATAATAATGATAGAAACAGTGATCTCGTCACTAAGGAACTGAACTGAAAGGAAACAAATATATACATAATGCGAGAAATACATAGTTTGATCTGGTCAAAAGTACAGCAGTGCTACATCCATCTGTCCCAAAAGTGATACACAAGAGTCTATCTGTCTAGTCAGAAAAAGGGATGCTATATACAAGTCAACTATCCCGGAAAATTGGCTCTTACTAAGGCCTCGACTAACTAGACAACTAGACTATCCCATCGTCAATCCTGAATCACACACCAGAGCGGGTCAGCTCCCATACCCTTTTCACCGCACGATGGAAGATATAGTCGGCCTTCCGCCTGGAGATCCTACCATGCATGTCCCCCTGGAGAGATCTGAGTCTCGCTCGGGATGTGAGCTCTATCCCCGTCAGCTCCCTCCTCAAGGATCGGGGTATAGCAGCCCTAGTCTCATAAGCTCAGGTACGCCTACCCGCCCTCTCCGCATCCAACTCCCTCCCGGCCTCATCCAGACGGGCCTCAGCAACAGCCACTCGGGTCCTCAGTACATCCTGAACATAGCCGTGGGCTAACAAAGACTGCCTATGGGCAGGGTCGAGAGGTGGTGAATCCGGAGCCGCTGGGGGTACCTCCTCGGTCTGTCTAGGCTCGGAAGTATGGGTCTCTAAGCTGTCATCATAGGTGCTCCAGGATGGTAGTGGAGGGGTAGGGGCTCTGACCACAGGGAGTGTGGGTAAAGGGGTACCAGTGTACACTACCATAGCTCCGACACGCTCCTCAGCCACTGGGACCTCATCCGGGTCCTCCTCATCTGAAATAGCAATGACCTCTGTCTCTGACTCCTCTGAGGGGTCCTCCTCATCCTCCTCCATCTCAGGCTCCTCCTGATCCTCGACATCTAGCAGTGCCTCATCATGCTCACGCTCGAACATCTCAGGGTCCTCTATCTCAGGCGCCTACACATTAAACGAGCTAAGTTACTATCATGATACTTATAAGGGTTCCCGTAAGGGTTTTAACTGTCAACGCTACTTTAAGTAGTCCGACCATGAACTTGGCAAGAGTTCTTATTATCTTTGTGAGTTTGTTATTATATCGTCGCATCATCTCTGAGGTTTATAACGCTTAGCTCTGATACCATTTCTGTAACACCCCCAGATCCGGGGTCAGGGATCCGGGTCGTCACGGTCTTTCTTTCCACAATATCACTTCACTTAATTAATAATAAATAACCTTATGCTGTGACCCAACACTAACACACACCACAACCCGTTATAGTCTCAGAGATGAAATTGAAATAAGTACAAGTCCTTGAATCCACAATTAAAAGTTATTACAACCCAAAATGATTACTTGATAAATTTACAGTTAATTGCCATTATCTGCCACAAGTTATAATTATACAATATTTAGTTCCCAAAAGTAGAATGTCTGATCTATAGGTAGATCTACCTCTGCAGCTATAGCAGCTACGATCTCAACGGGAAGGCGCGGGGCGCTTCCCACGCTCTTGCGCTGGGTCTGCTTGAGCCTGGCCATCTTTCCTAACTGTTGTTGTATGATGAAGAAATAAAGCAAGAGTGAGCATTACAGCTCGCAAGATAATATATAATGGTAACAATAATACAAACATCTGAATGGATACTTACTAGAATCCTTTATCATGTGTAAGGTAATTACTTACTGGATATAATTTTAAAAGAAGATGAAGTTACCAATTACTTCACTATACTTATACCATTTTTAGAAATCTATTTGAACTACTACTGCTCAAAGTATAATAAGATTCAAGAGGTCATCCCATAGATGAGACCATAAATTAAAACTTGAATATATTCAATCATTGAAATATTTTTAAAAGAAATGAAGTTACGAGATACTTCATTCAATGGAAACACTAATAAAACTGTTTGACCCTGTCAATGCTTCGGCAACCACCCATTCGTAGCCTTTCGATCGAAATGCTACGGGTAGTGTTGCAGAATTATCCAACTGGATGATGAACTCATTACGGGAGTTTGCCGCGCCAGGAAGACCACTTACGATGATCAGTCGTAGTAGTACAACCCCACCATTTTCTACATGTAGAGGAGAACCTGTCGGATTTACTTGTCAACCGAACACTGAACTCCTAAGGAATGGACCGCCTTAGCGGAACTTCCAGGCCATTTGGGCCAATATAATAAGGCTGGGCCGGCGCTACTCGACCACTTACGCCACTCCTAGTTCAGATGAAATCCATGACTCTGAAATGTAAAGCTCGTCCCCACTTTCCCCAAGTAGAAACTTGTTGATACGGCTCCACCAAGAAGTCGTATCTAGTTGGAAAGGAAAACTCACCGATATTTCCCAGGCGATGCCTGTTAATGGATTAACTTGTTCCAAGAATTTTACTTCCCGAGTATTGGGTAAGTAATCAAAATTCTTTTATCAAGACAGCAACCTTGTTGCGAATATAAAACACACCACAGAGCCGGATCCCTCAGGTTTTGAGCGAGTATTTAAACCCTCTTCGAAAGGAGGATCTGAAAAATAAAAATGAGTTTTGGGATCCGCTCTAACTTTTAAAAATCATTTTGAAGACTCGCAGAATATTTTTAAGAATGTTCGGAGTGATGCTGATTTAATAAAATAAATCAGTCCCAATATATAAAAAATATCTGAATATTATTATTTAAATAATATTCCCATAAAGAATAATCTTCATAAAAATAATTCAAGTAGATGCTTTAAAACTCATACTTGAAATGAGTATTAAACAACCAAAGATATACTTATACGAAAGTACTATCTTTATTTGAATAATCAAAAATAAGTTTGATTATCGACACCTTATTCTTTAATAAAATAAAGAATATATATCAGTAAATAATCGGAGTCATAGGTCCTCAAATGAATATTCAAATAATATTCAATTAATAAAATAAGCTGAGTCATAAGCCCTCGAATGAATATTCGAAATAATATTCAATAAATAAAATAAGCTGAGTCATAAGCCCTCGAATGAATATTCGAAATAATATTCATTAAATAATATAAAGTTATCGAATAAACCTTATTCGATTAATAGTTTTGAAAACTATAACCATATATATAAATATATATATATATATATATATATATATATATATAAAATCTACTCGGGATCCTCGACTCCCGGTTTTAGAAAATGTTTTCACCTTTGGGTCCCTATACTAAGGGTATACACAACTACTGCTTATCTCTAGCATATGTATTATGCAACTTTATAAGCTATTGAACCAACAGATATATAAATCAAGAATATGAAACAGGCATGCATATATACCATATCACATGCTACAATATATCGCAAGAATTTGCTGATAACAAATATGCATTTATCGCAAGATCATGCATATACACATATACATCACAACAACAGTGTAACGGGTAGAAAACTTGCCTGAGCGACTGGGGGTTACAAATGGCTCGGGACGAGTCTGGTAACCTATAAACAACAAGTAAGTTGGAATTAAACCAAAGTCACTTGTAAATCTATACTTTAACCAACTTAGACTCTAACGCTTGCTTTGCGCTTACTGATTCTCTTAAGTCACTCGAGTACCCTCGGCTCCACCATTTTTAATAATTTAACCATTACGAGTTTTAAGGCGATTCCTTCGCGAGTGTCTTACCAACTGCCTAACACACTTAACATAATTGTTTTATACACTAATTAACCCTTTTTGGTCTTTAACCTATGTTTCAAAGTAAGGTGAGGGAAATGTTTCGTTCGCGAAACGCCGTTACTTAAAACGGTCGTTTCTCCTAAACCGTACATCGGAATCAAACGAACTACATATCAAAACGAAGCTCGTAACATGAACTATCTAAACATGGCAATGGTCAAAACCTAGCAGGGAGTTCTCGGGTCCTAATGTTATGTACAAAAGCAGTCTAAAGTAAATCGGACATTACGACGGCTATGTTTACGCGATTTCCCAATTTTATACCATTCCAATTCAATCACCAAACAACCCCAATCCATTCTTACAACCAAAGCCCATCCATATCACATTACAACAGCCCCAATCAACTCATTATAATCAATTTACTTAATCCTAAAACTTGAATTTAAACCATACTACATTCTTTAACCAAATCATAAGATTTCAACAATTCATTCACCACCATTCCAACCCAACTCTAAACCAACAATCATTAAGCTACTCTAATACCATAACAACCAAAATCATCCTAATATACAAAGTAAAGCTAGGGTTTGGAGATGATATACCTTCCTTGAAGTGGTGTGAGTAGCTAGGAAGCCTTAGGAAGCCTTGAGGAGTCTTTGGGATGCTTGGATCTTAAAGGAAAAACAAGAAAAATCAAGTTAAAAACCTTGAAATCACTATTCATTATCTTCTTCATTGATTTCTTGGAGAAGATAGAGAATGAATTGGAGGCTTAAACTCATAATATAGCCATAACTATGCATAAGGAATACTAGAGAATTATCTTACCAATTTAGGAAGCTTGGATCTTGGATTTTGAAATTTCGTTTCTTTGAAAGTGTAAAAAGCCGAGAGCAAGCTCTTGGTGAAGAGAAATAGATTTTTTTGTTTTGATGAAATGATTTGTTTTGGCTTGGTGGATGTAGTTTTGTTTTTGTTTTGGTTAATTACCTTTTTAGCCTTAAACTTTGTGTGGTTTTAATTCAACCACATCTCCTTCCTCCCTATGTCATACTTATGTCATCATGTGATGTCATCCTCCCCTCTTTGTCCTCTTCTCATTGGTTGGATGACATCATCCCCTCTAATCTCTTTGATTAACTTCCTAATTGTTTGCCTAATGATCGCTGATCTGTTATACGGTTCGCTTAACTTTCATTTTCGTTTATCGTTTGAGGGATCATACCCGGGATCTTATTACTTAGGTTCCCTTAACCTTTCTCAATACATTATATTCCTTTTTATGATCCTCTATTACAATCCTTGAATTTAAATCCTTTTTATCCTGTTACCTTATACTCAATTCTTTCCGTATCTAGTGGATTTCCGGGAAAAATCAAAAGGTTCAAATTTGGATTCTGACGATCTTTACATACACTTATATACCCTATAGAGTACCAATAAAATCTCAGAACATCCATAAAAGAAACCCTACATAGTGTGGCATGAAAAGTTTTCTCATTCAGCTAAAACACTATTCATAAGGTTTACAAAAAGTTGAAAATTTTGGGGGTTATTACAATTTCCCCTTCCCGACTCTTATCATGGTTGGAACAAGATTTTTTTATTCTTGAACTAGAATACGATGATTGGGGAGATATTTTTGTGCCTAGCTTTGGCAATGTAGTTGATCATCCCGGTCTTATTTTGAAACTTACTGTTTCCGAGTGTTAAGCCTGAGATGCTCTAATTAGTGATAAACGTCAGACTCACCTTCGACACGTTGTGATCGAGAGAGCGCTAGTCGAAGCTGGACTGAGCGGTCTTTCACTTGTGGGTATTTTACTTATTCATTCTTCAATATTGAACAAGTTTGTTCTTATACCAATATTTTTCTTGTTTTGTATCAGCTGCGGACGTCTTAGACGCGGAGGCTGCCAAGAAGGGGATCAAGCCCACACGGAGAATGATCAATCAAGCTTCTAAGGAAGCAATATGTCTTCCTCCTACGGTTCCCGCTTTCTTGGAGGAGTCCTCTGGACGAAAGAAAAGGGTCAAAGATTCCGATGGAAATAGCAAGACCCCTTTTAAACCCGGTTGGGGGATATGTGTCCAAGACTCTGTAATCGAGAGTCCAAAGCTCGCTCTAGACTGGTCTAGGTGTACTATTATAGCTCCTGACCTAATCGAGGAGTAATAGGTCACCAATATGGTGCAGAATTGGGGTGAAGAAGAAGAAGGCTCATCTGAGGAGTAATCTCCCAGCTTTTCATGGCTTTGGTAGCCTCTTGTGGCTTTAATTTATAACTTATTTATTCGTGGCCCTCTGTGAACTTAAGATATTTCGGATTTGATTGTCCTTCTGGACTGACTTGTGATCCTTCGAGATCTTCTATCTTTTATGCACTAGTAGCTTGTTTATTTACTTATTTTTTATTTTTGGTATTTGGCCTTTCATGGCTTGCACTAATCCAATGCTCATACATAAATAGACAAGATGATAAAACAAACTTGCATGTATAGATTATATCCTGAAAAATGGGTTCAACCCTTACATAGAACATAAATGGTTTCATCGACCTTATTACTATGTGTATTATTAAGTGCTAAAATCATAAGTTGTTTGTCCTAGAAATGATAAACCCTTTGGTTTGATACGTGCCAGGTTCGGAGGCCCAAAGTGTCCAACTTGTAGGATCCTCACCCTAGTGTCTTTTTGACCTTGTAAGGTCCTTCCCAATTTGGGGCTAGCTTCCCTTTCTCTTCAACTACTGATGCCTCAATCTTTCTCAAAACCAAGTCTCCTTACTGGAAGAACCTCTCTTTAACCTTCCTATTATAATAGAGGGAGGCTTTGCGCTGATGTTTTACATTACGAGCATTGGCTTCATCTCGGACCTCGTCAATTAGGTCGAGACCAAGCCTCATGCCTTCTTCATTAGTTTCAGGTTCATATTCTTCAACCCTCGGTGATCCATGGGTGATCTCAAGGGGCACTACTGCCTCGGCTCCGTAGGCCAACATGAATGTGGTGGCTTCAGTCGTAACTTTGCAAGTAGTACGATATGCCCATAGTATAGGTAGCAGCTCATCCACCCAAGTGTTTCTTGAGCATTCAACCCTCTTCTCGAGTCCATCAAGGATGATTCGATTAGCGACTTCTACTTTCCCATTTGCTTGGAGATGGGCAACTGAAGTGAATCGGAGTTCTATTTTGTTGTCATTACATTACTCTTTAAACTCTTCGTTGTCAAACCGTCGCCCATTATCCGTAACAAGGATGTGTGGGATTCCAAATCGACATATCACATTCTCCCAGAAAAAATGAGAAATTAGCTTGGTGGTTATCTTGGCAAGTTCCTTGGCCTCAATCCACTTAGGGGTCGTTTGGTTCACGAGGTGGTATCGGGTTAGAATCAGGAATCGGGTTTAACTGGTATGGGTTTGGAATTTGATACATGATATCACATGTTTGGTTCAAACATAGAATGTAAATGATACCCTTACCTAGTGTTTGGTTGATAAACTAATGGGAATCAAGAATTAAAAAATACTTCTTTAATTTTTAATATTAAAACAAAAATTATATTTATATAATTATAAAAAATAAAATATTCTCACATTTTTTTATTCGTTATTAATGAAACTTGAGCCAATAATTTTCTTAAATCTAAATTTTTAAAATTTTAAATATACATTATCACATTATTTAATTTACAACCCCTGGCCCTTTGGCATCTAACAACTGCAGAAACTAGAATTTTCACTTAATCCTACAATTTTCCTGATCACCAACATCTGGAACTCATAAATTTCAGCTGCAATTTTCTTCTAAATTCAAGCCAAAAAACTCAACATAGTTAAACATTGAAATACAATATGCATTCAGATTAAAACACATGCGTGAGGCTATGAAGCTACCCTAGATATTTGACCAAAAGTAATCTTAAAAAAAGATTGTACACACAACAGTAAGGGAATGATCTAAGCAGCTTAGAGTACCATGAAAAAAGATCTTCCCATGTCACTCTGCCCAGCTTCAGGAACGATTATTTGATTTGGTATGCCTGCTGCTAATTACTTGTTTTCTAGAAACAAGAAACTTATTTCATAATCAGGTGGAAACAAAAAAAAAGTTTCCAGCTAATGCAATAAAACCAGCAAACATAAACTCTCTGCTGCATTGTATTCCAGAGACAAGAAGCAAACAACTGATTTACACTTGCTTTCACTAAAACCAGCACAAAACCAGGTAAAACCAGCAGGTAAACAAGTGTTTAACCAAAGTAATAGAGCAAAAAAAACTCAGCAAATATAAGCTCTCTGCTGCATTGTATTCCAGAGATAAAAAGCAAATAACTGATTTACAGTTATTTTCACTAAAATCAGTACAAAACCAGGTAAAACCAGCAGGTAAACAAGTGCTTAACCAAAATAATAGAGCAAAAAAAACTCAGTAAATATAAGCTCTTTGTTGCATTTTATTCCAGAGACAAGAAGCAAACAACTGATTTACACTTGCTTTCACTAAAACCAGCACAAAACCAGATAAAATCAGCAGGTAAACAAGTGCTTAACCAAAGTAATAGAGCAAAAAAAACTCAGCAAATATAAGCTCTCTGTTGCATTGTATTCCAGAGACAAGAAGCAAGCAACTGATTTACACTTTTTTCACTAAAACCAGGTAAAACCAGCAGGTAAACAAGTGCTTAACCAAAGTAATAGAGCAAAAAAAACTCAGGAAATATAAGATCTCTGCTGCATTGTATTCCAGAGACAAGAATCAAACAACCGGTTTAACTGAAAAGAGCATAATAAGAAAGTTCATACCTAAAAATGAAATGTGACTAATGACCAGTTTCAAAAGAAAATCAAAATCCAAGATGCTACCAAAGTACAAATTCTAAATGAATAAAAAATTCAAAAATTAACTTAACGATTATGACTAATTATGTCAAGCACCACTTCTTTATTCCAGGCATCATTTGGACTTGAAAAAAAAATACATATTTGGTTTGGATTTGACGAAAAAAACTCACAGCTCTAATTGCTTTAGCTTGAGTAATACCAGTTAAACTAGCAATCTCGGTTAGTAACTTCTTTTTTTTCTCAACCACCTCTATTTTACGTTCTTGAGTTGCATTCATTAATTTCGCAATCGCTTCCAAATGACTACTCATATCCTTCATAAAACCTGTAAATTCACTAGCCATTTGATTGGATGTTAAATCTATAGACTGAGTAGGTTTCTTTTTCTCACGCTTTTTGGAACCTTTTCTTTATTAATTTTTTTAGCAGGAGCTTGTACTGGAGCATCATCGTCACTATAATCAATGTTCAGGTTCACATTCTCCTCAAGATTATTTATAGAGTCCTCTGACAATTCAGGTGCAATGCTGTTAGCTCTATCAACACCAAAAAGTAGATCTAACCTATCAATATGAGGGAAAGGTGTCCTCCACAATCCTCTAGCTTTGGGATGATTCTAAAAAAAATAAGTGCATTAATAAAATGATATAAATATTTAAATAATTAATAAATTAAATGACATTTCATTTACCTTACAAAAATCATCATAAGCTTGTCTCTCATAAATAACCATTTTTATTTGGTCATCCCACTGAAACCCAGAAGTTCTGTTTACCATTTCACAAATAATAGCATACTTGTCTTTAAACCATTTAACTTTAGATTCAATATGGGGAAAAGCTTTCAAACCAGAACCAGGAAACTTGTTGTTCAACATAAGCTCCAAGTGATTTGGATAGCCATTCTTAAAGCCTCATTCTCCTTTCCATTGCTGGTCAGTACTCATATCCAGCAAACAATTAATTAAAGCTTCTTCTTCCTCCTTTTTCCAAAAATGCTTGTTCTTCCCCCTTCCAGTATTTGAACTCTGACCACTTGAATCCATCCTAAATAATATTGAGACATGATACAGGGAAAAATATACTTATCAATCGCCAATAAATAATTAAAAAATACTTTTACTAAATTCAGAAAGATAAACTTTTCGGAATTAAACATAAAGACCAAAAGTAGATAACAAAGATAATGCATCCCTAACTAGCTCTCCAAGTATTAAATAGAGTTTGTATTAAGTCATTTTTAAAAGTATTCCATGCATTTGATGATTGAACAAAAGTAATGTATTCAACTTCTTCATCACTGTCATATCCCTCATTATCGCTATCACTCTCGCTGTCATCTATATCATCATCAACCTCAAGATCTATGGGAATGTGTTTGCGAATCAAATTATGTATTAAAGCACATGCTGTTACTATATGAGCTTGGGTACGGATTGGAAAAAAGGAGGGGCTTCTTAAAACTCCCCATCTTCCCTTCAACAAACCAAAACTTATTTCAATTACATTCTTTACTTTGGAGTGTTTCATATTAAAATATTCCTCTGCACTTACTGGTTATCGATCTTCCCATACTTTCAATTGGTAATGGTATGGATGGAAATTGGGTCGGATCGGGTCGGATCGGGTCGGGTATTGCAGAATCCATATCCAAAACCGGAAATTTTATCCATACCCGAACCCGACCCGAACCCGAAAAATACCCGAAAATGAATACCCGAACCCGACCCCGATCCATCGGATTTTGAATCGGATTCGGGTATACCCGAAACCCGAAGGTTTTTTAATTGGATATTCATACTTGAACCCGAAACCCGAACCCGAAATCTGAAAATTTATATAATTATTGATATTGCAAGTGCTTGGGATCGAACACACGGCTTGTAGAAAAAGAATTTTAATGTATCATCTTCAACCACTCTTTTATAATTAGTTATTTTTTAACATAAATATAAAAATATATGTTCTAAAAATTATATAATAATATGTATAAGGTAAATTATGGAATATATATATATATATATATATTATATATAATATTATAATGCCTAATATAAAAAATTCTAATATTATATAAGATGTAATATTAGATGTAAGAAACCCCTCAAAATTTGTATAACCTGCATCTGCCAAATAGTAACAACCTGAAGAAAAGAAAAAAGAATAAATTTTGTATGTATCTTGATAAAGTCACTCGATTTATTATTTTTAGTTATAATTATTACCTTGAGGCACCTTTAGACTGTTAGGCCTGGATATTGCATCGCGTAGAACATGACCATCATGTGCGGAACCTTCCCAACCAGGTCAGACAAATATAAATTCCATATTTGGTGTACATACACCTAAGACATTCATTGCAAGATTGCCTTTTCTTGTTCGATATCGTCCTTTCTCCTCATTTTTAACATGAGCACTAACAAATGTACCATATAGAGCTCCTAAGCAATTCTACAAGATTAAAATGTAAAATTTTATACCCACACATAAATCATTAAAGTTAATTATTTAATTTAAATAAGTAAATTTTATTGTTTCCCCTAAGGTAACTTAAAAGATTTCCATCTATTTGACTTGCAATCCTCTGTTATTGAGGTAGGCTTTTTCAATAAATGTTGATGTAGCTTAAGAACCGCAAGAAGACACAAATTAAATTGTCTTCTTACACTTTCTCCGCTTCTAAGAAAATATGTTCCGACTGTCCTATTTTTTTGTGATGAGCCAATTGTACAAGAACATAGCCACTATCTCATCTACACTCATATTCCGAGTACTTCTTAGTCCACCAATATCTCTAACCATCTCACAAAGTATAAAAAATATTTGTTTGTTCATACGTAAATGACTTTTGCAAGCAACATCACTATATGTGATCAACTCATTGAAATTGTCTAGTCTGTGACGTTTTTTATCTCTACTTCGGTGTATTCTGTGCATAGTTACACCAACTGTACACAACATCAAATACATGTTTATCATAGTATTAATAATAATTAATAAAGTTGTAAGTAGTTCATTTTGTCTTATCCTCCTCTTCATTATCAAGGATAGTCCATATTCATCCATTTCTGTATAAAATTACTAACAAGTTTAAATATCAAACTTACATAAAATATACATAAGTGATAAAAGTACACGTACAACTCCTATAAAAATGAATACGCGTAACAATTACATATATACACATATTTGGAGTTACGGTTTATGACATATTCATATTATCCATGTAAATGTCTACTTCAATCCGGAAAAAAGAATCATAAATATATACATACCTGCTTGATTACTGATTAATCAATACATGTTTACTTATCATATTATCAGGGAGAAATAAAAAATTGATGTACCTGATTTTTGGTGGCAGCGGGAAGAATAAGTAAAGGCAGTGGGAATAAGTGAGGTAGCAGAGCCAAGAAAAAATAAAATATATATGTGATAAGTGATACCCAGGGTTTTGATTTGGCACATACCCACCTCCACACATGGGTTTCTAAACCCTATATCTCATGGGTTTGAGAAATGGGTTTTAAATTTAAAAAAATCCAACCAAATACAAGATATGGGTTTTGTCCATTCCAACCCCATACCTCATACCCAAAATTGTTAAACCAAACACCCCCTTAGTGAAGTAGTCAATGGCGACCACGGTGAACTTTCTTTGTCCCGATGCTACGGGAAAGGGACCTAGTATGTCCACTCCTCACATCGCAAAGGGGATGGGGGAGCTAACGGATATAAGCCTCTCTGGGGTTGTCGAACTACAGGGGCATGCCTCCGGCATGTATCACACTTCTTCACATAAGCCTATGCATCGGCTAACATTGTTGGCCATTAGAACACCAGCCGTGTTATTTATGAGCGAGGGCCCTGCCCCCAATTGCTGTCCAAAAATCCTTTCATGGGCTTCCTTCAGTGCCTCATCTGCCTCATGAGGTTAAAGCACTTCAAATATGGGATCATGAAAGACCTTTTGTATAAAAGGCCTTCAATTAGAAAGTATATCAACGCTCTCATTGATAACTTGCGTGCCTCTTGGGCATCGTCCGAGATCCAACCTGTCTCAAGGTGGTTCTTGATGGGGTCAATCTAGCAGCTAGTTAAGCCGATTGATGTTATCAAGTTTATGACATGAAATATCGGGTCCTCATGACTTGGAAGTAGATACTTTTTGGATAGTTCTCGATTTCAGTTGAGACGAACTTAGAAAGGGCATCGGCCGTAGTATTCTCCTCTCTTGGAATGCGTACCATTAATCAAATTGAGTCAGTATTCCTTTGACGACCCTTAGGTACTTGTCCATGGTATCATCTTTGGCCTCAAACTCCCCATTGACTTAAGCAATAACGAGACTTGAATCGCCCCAAATTTTAAGACTATTGGCTCTCACAGCTCTAGCTAAGCCTAACCCGGCTATCATAGCCTCATAATCTACTTCTTTGTTCGTATTTGGGAAGTCCAAATTTAAAATAAATGTTTTCATGAACCCTTTAGAGCTTTTCAAGACTAGGTCTGCATGACTAGATTTTGTTTTGGACGCTCCGTCAAAATGAAGAATCCAATAATCCTTTAGAGTCAAGTCTTCTTCTTCATCATTCTCTCCTTCTTCTGGGGTTACTATCTCTTGCCCCTAGACTTCTTGGTTGTTAATGGTGCATTCGACCACGAAGTCTGCTAATTCCTGAGCCTTGATGGCTGTCCGAGGCTTGTACTTGATATCAAATTCTCCCAACTCAATTGCCCATTTGATGACCCTTCCACTCGCTTTAGGGCTGTGAATGATACATCTTAAGGATTGGTATGTCAAGACTTCTACTTTGTGTGCCTGAAAGTACGGTCATAGCTTCCTAGAGGCTGTTATGAGGGCGAGTGCAAACTTCTCAGTGGTGGAGTAGTTCAACTCGAATCTGTTGAGCACTTTGCTTATATAGTAGACAGGCTTTTAAATATTTTATTCTTCCTTCACCAAAACGACACTCACAGCTTGCTTAGAGACCGCGTGGTACATGTAAATGATGTCCTTTGGATTTGGTTCAACCAACAGCGGGACTTTACTCATGTACTTCTTTAGCTGTTCGAAGGACTTTTGGCTTTCAGCAGTCCATTAAAAATTATTCACCTTCTACAAAGTTTTAGAAAAGGGTAGACATTTATATCCTGACTTCGAGATGAAACTCCCCAAGGCCGCAATTCTACACATCAATTTCTGAATGTCTTTTATGGAATGAGGCGGTTCCATGTCTAGGATGACTTTTAATTTGTCGGGTTTACCTCTATTCCTCTCTTTGAGACCATGTGACCCAAAAACTTTCATGGCCCAACGCTGAAGGCGCACTTAGCAGGGTTTAACATCATCTTGTGGTGCCTTAGGGCATGCATCGTTGAGGTCACTAAAGTCGATGCCCATCCTCCACTCCCCATTGGATTTCTTGACCATCACAGGGTTAACTAACCATTCAGGGAATTGTACTTCCTCGAAAAATCCAGCTTCAAGGAGCTTCTCAGACTCCTGCTTAATGGCTTCCAGCCTATTTGGTGCATAAGTTATCTTCTTTTGTTGCACGGCCTTTTGAGTTGGATCGACATTCAGCTTGTGAGTTATAAGGTTGGGGTCGATCCCAGGCATATCAGCCGTTGTCCAAGAAAACACATCATTGTTCTCTTGTAGTAACTTTGTCAATTGGTCCCTCAGGGGTTTCTCCAAGGACGCTCCAATGTAGGTGACATTATCAAGGTCTAGTGGGTCTAAGGGAATTGGGACCAAGTCCTCAGCTGGCTTCCCTCGATGCTCATCATTCTCTCAAACATCCATGTCTTTTATTTTAAAGACCTACCCCAGTTCCATAGGGCCTAAATGCTGCTACATAGAAACTTCGGCCCATTTTATGATCTCTTTTATCTTCGCCGATATTTTTTTTGGTTGCGAACTTGAGTATCATATGATAGGTCAAGGACACGGCCTTAAATGGGTGGATCCCTATTCTCCCCATTAATTGTAATTATGCATAAATGAAATGGAGTCAAGTGCCTGATTGCTACCCGACGGATAAATAACAATGAATTCGACGGATGATCAACAACCCGATGGATGATCAATAACTCGACGGATGATCATAAACACGACGGATAAAGAATTCAAATATCTATTGACAGTGACAACACAGTCACATGCGTCGAGTGTATACAAATAGAATGTGGTAGCCTATTCAACTGGGTTTTCGAGAACAAAGAAGTATTGCCATTTCCATGCTATTGTGAAGATATTCAAAGATGCTGGAATAGAGTAATGAAGTAGCATTGTATTAGACTTGATAGTTTTTGTTTTATTATCCTTTCTTATTACTTTTTAATCTTGGTGATATATAAAGCAAGAAGCAACAATAGAATTGTAACTAAGAAACTAAGCAACCAAGAGAGAAACATTTGTAAGCTGTATTCTTAGGTTTTTATCTCACTCTTAGTTGTTATCATTTTATAAGCAGCTGTGAGCTTTTTGCACACAGAGTTCTCTCGATGTATATTATATATCTCTGGTGGAATCATTCAAATCCACCAGAAAGTTTTTATAGACTACTGTTTTTAATTACTTGTGTTTTGATTCATTTGAAGTAACTATTCTGCATTCTGCTAATCAATTCACACTTATATATATATTTGAGTTAGAACATTTTTATTCAAGGAAAAGTGTCAAGAATTCCATTCAACCCCCCTTCTGTAATTCTTGTTATATTGTTAAGGGACTAACAATTGGTATCAGAGCAAGCTCTTGAATAACAAAGAGTTTAAAGATCAAAACAATACAGCAAGATGAACAAGAAAGATGTTGGAGTCAAGATTCCTTTTCTGGATAAAGATAATTACCATCATTGGAAGGTAAAGATGCATCTTCATTTGCTTTCTCAAGATGAGGCCTATGTGGACTGCATAGAAAGAGGCCCTCATGTTCCAATGAGAGCTGCAACTGGAAATGAGCCATCTGTCCCCAAGCCAAGGCATGAATGTTCTGATCCTGATATTGAACAAGTCAGGAAGGATAAAAAGGCCATAAATATCCTGTTTAATGGAGTTGATGGTGATATGTTTGACAACATTATCAACTGTAAAACTGCCAAGGATGTTTGGGATACAATACAGATCATCTGTGATGGTACTGAGCAAGTTAGAGAAAATAAGATGCAGCTACTGATTCAGCAATATGAGCATTTTTATAATGAAGAAAGTGAGTCTCTCACTGGCATTTTTAGTAGGTTTCAAAAACTGCTAAATGCTCTAAAGTTGCATGGAAGGGTCTATCAGACAAAAGACTCCAATATGAATTTCCTTAGATCTCTTCCAAAGGAATGGAAACCAATGACAGTCTCATTAAGAAACTCACAAGATTATAAGGAGTTTTCTTTGGAGAGACTGTATGGCATCCTGAAAACTTATGAGCTTGAAATAGAGCAAGATGAGAGGATGAGGAGAGGAAAGAAGAAAGGAGGGTCCATTGCACTAGTTGCTCAATTAGAGAAAGAGAAGGAGATGAAGATGGAAGCTGTTGAGTCAACTTCAAGGGTCTGTGAAAGCAAGGGCAAGGGGCTTGCAGTAGAAAGTGAAGATTCTTTGAGCCAAGATGACATGGAAGACATTGATGAACATTTAGCATTTCTTTCCAGAAGATTTGCCAAGCTCAAGTTCAAAAAGAACTTTGGAGCATCCAAGCCAAATAGAAACATGGTGGATAAATCAAAATTTAAGTATTTCAAATGTGGCTTGGCAGGGCACTTTGCCAGTAAGTGTCGAAAGTCATATTCCAGTAAGAAAAGGTTTGAGCCTGTGGATTATAAATAAAAATACTTTGAGCTGCTCAAACAAAAGGAAAGGGCTTTTATTACACAAGAAATGACTGGGCAGCAGATGGTCTGGATGAAGATGAAGATGTCAGCTATGTCAATCTAGCCCTAATGGCCAAGTCTGATGAAACAGAAACAAGTTCTTCAAGTAATCAGGTAATTACTACAAACCTTGCACATTTATCTAAAGCTGAGTGTAATGATGCTATAAATGACATGTCTACAGAGTTAATCATTTGCATGTTACACTTAAGTCTCTTACTAAAGAAAATGCTAAAATCAAAGAAAACAATTTATTTTTTAAGTGAGAGAAATAATATGCTAGAGTTTCAGTTCATTGATTTTGAAAAATTAAGAATTGAGTGTAAGATTGCCAAGGAGGAATTAACTGAGTCCTTGAAGAAAGAAGAAATTTTAAAGAAGCAGCTCGAGCGTGAATAGGAGGTGATTAAGGCATGGAAAATATCTAGAGATGTCCATGCTCAAATTACCAAAGTTCAAGGAATCGAGTCCTATTGTGATGCTGCCTGGAAAAAAAACAAAGAGAAACTCGAACCAAATTTGGTGGATGGAGTGCTAACAGATGTAGACTCGATGGATGATGAGGATCATCTGTCGGATAACAAAAAGGGTTATCCGTCGACTGATGAAAATCCTCATCCATCGGCTGTAAGCAAACCTATCAGTAAAGCCAAAGTTGTTAAGCTGAATGAAAAGTATGGATCTGTTTCCAAGAACTTTGTTTCAGGAGAATCGAGTCAAGTTAAGAAAGGGAAAAGGCTAATGTTGGTCACATGACTGTCAAACAGTTAAGTGACAGACTTGAAAAGATTGAGGTGAAAACAGAGGTTAAGAAGAAAAATAATATAAATGGTAAAGTAGGGATTAACAAACACAATAACTACACATCTGATAAATATGCTCCTAGAAAAATATGTGTCAAGTATGGTAGTTTAAATCATTTGTCTGTTAATTGCAAATCTGTCATGCCTACTTCCATGTCTGTGCCACCTCACTTTCCTAACATGAATGCCATGCCTCCCATGCCTATGAATGCTATGTCTACACAGAATTTGAATGCACAGTTTGCTAATATGCCATTTGCTCCTAATCCTTATTATGCTGCATTTAGTATACCACAAATGCCATATAGCATGCCTTTCTGGAATAACATGTTCACTAATAGCATGCCATTCCCTGTTGATTATAATATGCATGATAAGTCTGTTGCAATGAATGGTTTCAAAGGCCCAACTCAAATGACCAAGGATGAATCTGATATCCCCCAGTCAAAAGAGATAAAGCCTAAGAAACAGAAAAAGAAAGCTAACAAGGCAGGACCCAAGGAAACTTGGATACCAAAATCAACTTGATTTGATTTTGATGTGTGCAGGGAAACAGAAAGAATCTTTGGTACTTGGATAGTGGTTGTTCAAGACACATGACTGGTGATTCTACCCTGCTCACAGAGTTCAAGGAGAGAGCTGGCCCAAGTATTACTTTTGGAGATGACATCAAGGGTTATACTGTGGGATATGGCTTGATTTCAAAGGACAATGTCATCATTGAGGAAGTTGCCTTAGTGGATGGTCTCAAACACAACTTGTTGAGTATCAGCCAGCTTTGTGATAATGGCAACTCAGTAACCTTCAACTCAGAAGCCTGTGTTGTGACTAACAAAAGAAGCAACAAAGTGGTTCTCACTGGTGTGAGAAAAGGAAATGTGTACCTAGCTGATTTTAACTAATCTAATGCAGAATCTGTTACTTGTCTTCTCAGTAAAGTAAGTCAGGATGAAAGTTGGCTATGGCACAAGAAACTATCTCATTTAAACTTCAAGACCATAAATGAGCTAGTAAAGAAAGAACTGGTTATAGGCATTCCTCTAGTGAAGTTTTCTAAGGATGGACTGTGTGATGCCTGTCAAAAAGGGAAGCAGATTAAAGCATCATTCAGGAAGAAACTTGATTCAACAATTGGAGAATCTTTGCAACTGCTACATATGGATTTGTTTGGACCAGTCAATGTGTTGTCCATCTCAAGGAAAAGATTTTGCCTAGTAATTGTAGATGATTTCTCAAAGTTCTCTTGGACATATTTCCTAAAGTCTAAAGATGAGGCTAGTGAAATCATCATCAATCACATAAGACAAGTCAATAATCATCTTGATTTCAAGGTTAGAAGAATTAGGAGTGACAATGGAACTGAGTTCATGAATTCAGTCATGAGAGCATTCTGTGAGGAAAATAAGATTCTGCATGAGTTTTCAGCAGCAAGAACACCACAACAGAATGGAGTAGTGGAAAGGAAGAGCAGATCACTTATTGAAGCTGCAAAGACAATGCTTAAAGAATCTAAACTGCCAACATATTTCTGAGCTGAAGCTGTAAATACTGCATGCTACACTCAGAATATTTCCCTGGTTAATCAAGCAAGATGCATGACTCCCTATCAATTGTTCAAGAACAAGAAGCCAACTCTAAATTTTCTTCATGTCTTTGGATGCAAATTCTATATTCTGAGAAATCAAACTGATCAAAATGGGAAGTTTGATGCTAAAGCAGATGAAGGAATTTTTGTTGGATATGCTGTTGGTAAAGCATATAGAGTCTACAATCTAAAAACCAACATTGTTGTGGAATCAATACATGTTGTGTTTGATGATAAAAAGATTGAAGGACTTCAAAATGGATATTATCATGAGAGCCTCAAATTCGACAATGTGGAGATGGTTAGTGATGACAGTGATGATGAAAGTGATCAAGAAATTGTATCAAAGGATAATGCAGAAAAATCTACTACCAATGAAGCACAAAACTCAACATCTGTCGAGTTGTATAATGCTTCATCCGTCGGGAGGCAATCTGCGTTATCCGTCGGGAGACAACCAGCTTCATCCGCCGGTACTCAAAATTCACCATCCGTCGGGTTATCAAAAGGAGCAGAAAGTTAGGATAGATCACCTATAGAAAGTTCCCCTTTTTCAAATCAAAAATCCACAAACTCAGGGGGGGTTTCTATCTATCAAAACTCAATCACACACCAAGACAACAATGAGGCCGCTTCATCTAGAGCTAATATACCTCAACAAAGAAAATGGACAAACGATCACCCCTTTGAGCTCATAATTGGTGATGTTTCTTCTAGAGTTCAAACCAGGAGAGCAACTTAAGAAGAATGTCTATACAGCAGCTTTCTTTCCAAGGAAGAACCAAAGAAGGTAGAAGAAGCTTTGTTGGATCCTGATTGGATTTTAGCTATGCAGGAGGAGCTAAACCAATTTGAAAGGAATAATGTATGGAAGCTGGTGCCCAAGCCTAAAGGAAAGAATCCAATAGACACCAAATGGGTATTCAGAAACAAGATGGATAAAAATGGCATAGTAGTCAGGAACAAAGCTAGATCAGTTGCTAAGGGCTATTGTCAACAAGAAGGAATAGATTTTGATAAAACATTTGCTCCTGTTGCAAGACTTGAAGCCATCAGAATCTTCTTAGCCTATGCAGCCCATGCAAATTTCAAGGTCTATCAAATGGATGTCAAAAGTACCTTTTTGAATGAAGATTTGGAGGAGGAAGTCTATGTCAGTCAACCTCCTGGTTTTGAAGATCCAAATTTTCCAGAACATTTCTATTATCTTTTGAAAGCACTTTATGGATTGAAGCAAGCACCTAGAGCATGGTATGACACTTTATCAAAGTTTCTTTTGGAAAATCATTTCACAAGAGGTACTGTAGATAAAACTTTATTCTTTAGAAATGTTAATGACTCTAGTATACTTGTTCAAATTTATGTAGATGATATTATTTTTGGCTCTACAGATGAGAAACTTTGCAAAAAGTTTGCCAAATTGATGCAAAGTAAGTATGAAATGAGTATTATGGGAGAACTAACTTACTTTCTTGGTTTGCAAGTTAAGCAAGTTAGTGATGGAATATTCATTAGTCAAACTAAATATATTTTTGATCTTTTAAAGAAGTTTGATCTAATGGATTGCACATCTGCAAAAACTCCCATGACTACTGCAACTAAGCTTTAATTAAACACTACTGAAAAGTCTGTGGATATTTCAAGTTACAGGGGCATGGTTGGCTCACTTCTGTACTTAATAGCTAGTAGGCCAGATATAATGTTTGATACATATTTATGTGCTAGATTTCAGGCTGATCCTAGAGAATCTCACTTAATAGCTATTAAGATAATTTTCAGATATCTCAAGGGAACACCAAAACTTGGCATTTGGTACCCTAGAGATTTTGGTTTTGATCTAACTGGTTATTCAGATGCAGATTATGCAGGTTATAGAATTGATAGAAAAAATACAACAGGAACCTGTCAATTTCTAGGAAATAAGCTTGTGTCCTGGTTCAGTAAAAAGCAAAATTCAGTTTCTACTTCTACAACTGAAGCTGAATATATTGCTGCTGGTAATTGCTGTGCATAGATTTTATGGATGAAAAATCAATTGCTAGACTATGGTTTGCAAGTTGAGAGGATTCCTATTTTCTGTGATAACACAAGTGCAATTGCCATCACTGAAAATCCAGTACAACATTCAAGGACAAAGCACATAGATATCAAGTACTACTTCATAAGGGAACATGTAATGAATGGTACTGTGGAACTACATTTTGTTCCAAGTGAGGAGCAGCTTGCAGATATCTTTACCAAACCACTGGATGAATCCACATTTTCAAGGTTGGTAAGTGAGTTAGGTATGCTTAATTATTCTTAAATCTATATGAGATAATTTGCAAGTTGTAATGCAGCCAGAAATTTAATTATTTTTTTAGTCTTGGATGAAATTTTGGCTAAGTCAAAATTTACATCTCGACGGATGATCATTATCCATCGAGTTTGATCATCCGTCGGTATACTATTTGCTAATAAAAATCAATTATTTATCTGGAATATCTTATGACTCAACGGATAACAGTCTATCCTCATCCGTCGAATTGTCTTAATCTCAGCCGATAATTCCCTGAACATTATCCATCGAGTATACTTACAATTTGTAAGCATAACACGACGGATAATGGGTGGAATTTTTACAGTTTATTTTTAAACGGCTATTTTAGGCAATTTTTATTGGTTACTTTATTTTACTTTATTATTTTTAGCAGTTATTTTTGAGATAGTATAAAAGTCTATTTCATTTCAATTGCTTTTCTTTTATCATTCTCAAATCAACTGCTCAAATTTCTTTCTCTTTCAAAGCACTTACTCCTTCTCTTCAAGCTCTCATTCTCTAACAATGGCGCCCGTTGTCAAGATTATGTCTCAAACTGGGTTTATTGATGAGAAGAACAATTTCACTGCATTAGTAAATAAGGGTATTCAGCAATCTGGTGACTATCACAAGATGATGGACTTTATGAAGAATTGCAAGCTTAGCTATGCCATGTTGGAATCACCCACAATCTTTTGTGAAGTTGTTGAAGAGATGTGGAGCACTGCTACATACAACTCAACAGATAAGACCATCACTCTAACCATTAAAGGTAAAGAATTATGTATCAATAGTGATGTTATGAAAGCATGTTTCAAGATTCCTGATAACACTGTGACCTCACCACACACTGACACTGATATAATCAATATGCTTAATTTCATGAACTATGTTCTTTCTACTTCTAAGTTAAGTGACATTAGGAGATTGGGTCTTAGGAAAAAATGGAGTTTTATCTGTGATGTAGTGACAAATGTCTTTTCAGGTAAAGTCAGTAATTTTTATTCAGTCAATATCTCCATGCTTAACATGCTATACATGCTAGTTACAGATAAATTCTATAATTTCAGTGACCTTCTTTTGTTTGAGTTAGGTTTTAAACTAGGAGAGTTAAATAAGAGAGGTAAGAATGTGTATTATGCTAGATTCTTAATGATGTTAGCTAACCATCTCTCTGAGGGTATTGTGCTTGAGAACCATAACAACAAAGTAGATTGTTGGGTTCAAGAGAGAAGGCTCATTGCAGATTTGAACAGGGCCAATCATCACAAGGAGGTGCCACTGTTCTATTTCCCTGTAATGGAAGCACCTCGGGTAAATGAGGTAAGTTCATCTATTCCTACCACTATTCCAACCTCACTAATTTCTTTGAGTTCTAGTGTGGCAACTATGTCAATGACCCAACAGTTACCTACCCAAGCTACCAAACCTGCAAATATTTCAAAATCCAAATCAAAGAAAGCCCCCTCTGGTATTTCTCAAAAGATGCATGTTGCAAAATCCACCAAAACCAAAGAGGGGAGTATGCAGGTGGGTAAGATAGGTGAGAGAAGGGGTGAACATAAAAGAAACCCTAAGGATAAGGATGGAAAGTTGAGTGGTTCCCAGCCTAGCCACACTGCAGTTTCCCAATAAACTGCAGTGCTTAAAAAGGATAAAAGCTCATTTCTAGCTGCATCCTCCCAAAAGGATGTAGTTATTGAACAAAGCTCTTAACCAAGAGCACATGCCAAGAGGGTTAGGGACACAAGCTCACCCCAAACTTATGCTAGAAAGAAGAAATCTACAACCCTTGGGGATGCACAGGGTACACACACTGTGCAAACTGGTGCTAAAGACACAGTCACTACACCTTCACAAATTCAGTTTGATGTGGCTCCAATAAATGTGGAGTCACGGCCAAAATCTCTAGTAATAGAAGCACCTCAAGCACCAAACTCACCCACAAACTCACTGGATGTGGATATGATAAACACATCAATTCCTGATTCCCCTTCTTTAACTTTGTTGGGGAAGCCAAAATCTAGTGCAAGTGAGCATCATCTTTTAGATGATTTGTTGGCTCACTTGCCCATTCTTTCAGGAACTGTTGAATTATATGTGCCCAAAATATCCTCAATCAGCACAGAGTCCACAATAGTTTCAATTCCTAGTTCATTCATTTATACTCTCTCGATGGATATTGCTCATCCGTCGAGTAGTGATTGTATCCCGACGGATAAGCTTAACAGCAGTTATCCGTCGGATAGCAAAACCACTCTCCCGATGGATATCACTCATCCGTCGAGTATCTTTGCACAACTTCAAACTTCATTTATTTCAAGTGCAGAAGAATTAGTGGTTGTACAGTCACTATTAGGATTGAGAGAGAAGAGTGTTTTGAGTGAGAGTCTGGGTTGCTCCCAGGAAAAAGGAGAGGAAATGAGTTAAATTATGCAATCCATTTCTTCAGGATTGGCAAAAGAAAGTGAGAGGAGTCCCACCTTAGATGGTGAAGGTGAGGGTGTGAGGGTGGGGAGCCAGGGTGAGACCCTGATGCAACAAAAGAGAGAAAATGAGAGAAATGCAGGTACTGGATCTATAAGGATGGATGTCATTGCTAGTGAGTTAATGAATGTCCAGGATATAGATAGGGAAGGACTATCTCAGCAACCTACAGCTGTTATAGATTCCACCTCCCTTGATGCTGAGGCATTTACTCACCCTGTTCCAGCTTATCAACTTCTAGCTGAATAGGGCAATGACAATGCAGAAAAGATGCTCAATCTGGTGCATACCACACAGTCTATGATAAGAGCTAAGGATGCCATCACAGCTTTTCCCTCTACAGATGGTGATGTGGATTATGAGACTGGTAGCTCAGCTGATTTCTTTGGTAATAAAAGTGGGGATAGTGAAGATGAAGCAATGGACATAGGGGGAGAAGTATGTTCCAGTTCAAGATCAGGTATGCCATCATGGGCATTTTCAAAGAACTGTGATGAGCACTACTTTAAGACAACCCTGATCCAACTAATCAATCAGACAAATACTGCTCTTCAAACCACTTCAAATGCCAGCACCAAGAAGCTCCTTCAGGCATATCTAGCCTCTCTGTAACTTCAACAAATTCAAGGCTTCCAACATGTTAGGGATGTAAACACCATCAAGGGTGATATTGAGGAGATGAAGAAGGCCATTTCAGACAAAATGGACTCTAAGCTTCCAGAAGCTACAATGCTTGACATCAAGAGGTAATTAAGGAAAAATTCTGATCTTGCAACCAAGATAGATGCATTGGATACAAGAATGTCAGCCATGGAAGCATCTTTAATAGCCATTCATCTTCATCAAGCCCAACAGACAGATTTACTTCAAAAACTGGTGGTTGCTCAAACCCCCTCCTCTACTCAACTTGATGATAATAAAAAGGGGGAGAAAGGACCAAGTGAGGGGGAGAAGCTTCAAATTCAAATCGGTAAAGTGATTGTGCCTTCAATTACTATCTCAAAGCCACCAGTTAAAAACAGTATAGATCTGATAAATGCAGCAGCAGCCAACTTTAGAGCAGCTGAAAAGAAGAAGTTGAGTCCACTCAACTGGGAGAAGATTGATGAGGATATACAAAGGAAGTTTGAACTAGTCAATGAGCCAGTAAAGTCAGCCATCCATCACTCTCAAGTCAAGCAAATTTCTGTGAATGAGATGAGCATGAACTATCTGGAAAGGGGACAGTCATCCTGCATCAAATCTCCAAAGGATGAAATAATTCTGAAACCAATGGTAAATTATTCAAATTATCATTAAAGAACCCTTTGGATACTGTGTATGAGATACCTAAGCCTGATGAAAAGAAGCTTCTATCAAGGTCAATTGCTTTCTACAAAGATCTTGCCGATTCAGCTTCCAAAAAGAGAATTGCTAAAATTTTCAGGAATGGGAAAGAAATTTGTGTGATGGCTGGACATCCTCAATTTGCTCAAGAAAAGAGAGAAGAAAAGGCTAGATTGAAACAGGAAAAGAAGCAAGCTGCTCTAGATGCTAAAAAGGCTAAACAAGAGAAAAAGCAAATTGCTATCTTGGCCAAGCTACATGCTGTAAATTCATCACAATAAATTCCTGCTCAGCCATCTGAAATCATTGAATCTCAAGATCTAAAGAAGCAAGTTGAACAATAAAAGAAGTCTCCAAGAATCAAGGAATTGGCTAAAAGAACCAAAAGAAAACTGGACATTGTTGATAAGGAATCGGAGAATCAGTTTCCCAAGGAATCCACTCCAACTACAACTCAAGCATCAAAACCTCCTGTGGCATTTGAAGATATCAAGATAGTGGATCCTTACAGGAACATTCATGGTGAACCTATTGTGCCTAAGGATGAGCCAATAGAATGGGAGAACATACCAATTCCTAACTTCAATCTGCCAATCCTTAACAAGCCAAAGAGAACAAAGTCAAGAGCAGTCAAGAAAGTGAAGTTGTCATCTCTCAAATCAAAATCTCTAGTCAAAGCTCAATCTAAAGTCAACAAAGGAGATTATATGTACTTGTGTGACATCAAGGAATTTTCTGATATAAACCTCTATCTAGATGAACTAGATGAAGTGATAGGAATTGATGCATACAGAAACCTACCTGAAAGGTTAGTGTTCAAGTAAAAGGGAGGAAAGGAGATTCAGTGGCCACTTCACAGGATCCTTCTAGAAAGCCAAGTTGTACAGATTAAGGTTTATTCATCCTTCAAGAAGAACTTTGGGTTCAATGTTACTGCAAGAAGAATGGTACTGAAGAAGATTGAAGAACTAAGGAGTGTTAGAGCTAAAGATGCACTCCCAAAGACTCTAATTATCCCTTACACAGGAAGAAGAGTGCATCTAAGGCCCTACTGGCTGATGGAGTTCATGGATGATAAAGGAGTGAGAAGATTTTTCAGATTAGAAGACCAATTGAGCATCTCTAGAAATGAGACTCTCTTGGAAATGCAAGAAAAGCTAAATCTCTCAGGATCTGATGAACTGGAATTCCACAGGCAGCTCCAAAATCAGATTGAAAAAAATAATAGAAAGCTTGGAAAGAGATCCAGACCTTCAAGAAACTAGATAAATCTGCTCAGGCTAGAGGAGCATCTTGAAAATGACTGTGAGCAAAACTTTGTACATTTTGTTAATTGAAGCACTTTTCAGTATTATCTACTTTCTTTTAAAGTTGTATTTTTAAGGTGTTTTGTTATCATCAAGTATCTCTTAATTTATGGCTACAATTCCAGTAGACATAAATTGGGGGAGATTGTTGTGTATATGTTGTGTACTTGATGATTTCATGAACAAAACACCTTGGTAGATTTTACTTAGTGAAAATGTAGCACTCGACGGATAAGGATTATAGTCCCGACGGATAACTCATTTTAGTCCCGACGGATGATGACTAATTATTCATCGAGTGAGTAGCTTATGTAACAATAAGTCTGTAGCACATTTCTACATACACATTGTTTAGAATCTGTAGTAGTACTTAAGTCATGTTGACTGTAACTAGATATGCAGAATAGATTGATTAATTTTACATAGATGATGTCTTGTAATTATGCATAAATGAAATGGAGTCAAGTGCGTGATTACTACCCGACGGATAAACAACAATGGATTCGACGGATGATCAACAACCCGACGGATGATCATAAGCCCGACGGATAAAGAATTCAAATATATGTTGACAGTGACAACACAGTCACATGCGTCGAGTGTATGCAAATGGAATGTGGTAGCCTATTCAACTGGCTTTTCGAGAACAAAGAAGCATTGCCATTTCCATGCTATTATGAAGATATTCAAAAATGTTGCAATAGAGTAATGAAGTAGCATTGTATTAGACTTGATAGTTTTTGTTTTATTATCCTATCTTTTTACTTTGTAATCCTGGTGATATATAAACCAAGAAGCAGCAATAGAATTGTAACTAAGAAACTAAGCAACCAAGAGAGAAACATTTGTAAGCTGTATCCTTAGCATTTTCTCTCACTCTTAGTTGTTATCATTTTGTAAGCAGCTGTGAGCTTTTGGCACACAGAGTTCTCTCGATATATATTATATATCTCTGGTGGAATCACTCAAATCCACCAGAAAATTTTTAAAGACTCTTGTTTTTAATTACTTGTGTTTTGATTCATTTGAAGTAGCTATTCCGTATTCTGCTAATCAATTCACACTTATATATATATTTGAGTTAGAACATTTTTATTCAAGGAAAAGTTTCAAAAATTCCATTCAACCCCCTTCTATAATTCTTGTTATATTGTTAAGGGACTAACAGAACTGCTCCTTCTACTTGACATTCCACTTGATTAAACCCGTAGATGGGTGCATCGAAGTGGGTCAATTTGGAGTCAGCATACCCCATCCTTAGAAACGTGTCATGGAACAGAATGTCTACGGAAGCCCCGTTGTTAACCAAAACCCTTTTGACAGGAAAATTCTCAATTATTGGGGTGATAACTAGGGGATCATCCTGAGGGAATTTCAAACCGTCAAGGTCGGGATCGCCGAATTTAAGAGTCATATCAGTCTTGGCTCGTTTGGGTGTGTCTCTGACTATACCCACCACCTCTCCAGAGTAAGCCTTTAGAGTGTTATTTGTTGTCCCATCGGCCGTTGGCCCTTAGTAGATTATGTCGATTACTAGCCCCCTGGGTTGCGAGTTTTGACCTTTTTTGTTACCCCATTGGTTATCATCCTTTTTGTGGTCTCCGCCATCATCATTTTTTATAAATTTTCCATATTTTCCTCGTCGAATGAGATACTCGATTTCATCCTTGAGCATCATTTTTTATAAATTTTCCATATTTTTTTGTGGTCCCTATGGAACCTACAAAATTGGTTCTTGTCTCTCTCCTCGGTGTCTCCCCTAGTGGATTTGGCCATCTGAAATCCTTATCTTTGTCAATTTCTATTAGTATTTAGCTTCTCGGTGTGTTCAACCTTGTATATTCAGTGAACCTTGGTGGTTGATTCTTTTTGGAAGGGGGATAAGAATTTTTTCCAGTTCGAGGATATTTGTCCTTGGCGTCGTACTTTTGGTCCATCTTCCTCTTCTTGTTGCCAGTGGGTTCATTGTTTACCACCATCTTCCTCATGATTTCCTTTACCTTGATGTATTTTTCGGACCTATGTTGGAGCTGTAACAGGCTTTCAGGGGGCGCTTAGCTAGGGTCATCTTGAAGAACACATTTTTAGTCCCTTGATGCAGTGTTATCATAACTTGTTAGATATATTTGATAATGTCATGGCTAATATGATTTATGTTTAGTTTTCAGATCTTACTTAAACAGGATAAATCAGTACTTACTGAAAGTCAGGACTTAAGGATATCAGTACTTATATTATCAGGAGATAATCATCAGAAGATGGATATCAGAACTTAAGTGCTGAAGGACGATCAGATAAGGACAGTAGCTGTTTTAAGGAAAGAAGATCGAGATAAACATAAGAAGAGATATGCATGAAGAAGGAGTTCTATGAAGAATAGAATACTTGGAAGAAAAGATATCTGATTGATATATTTTAGGAAGCAGAATTATATTCCATATCAATTAGCAATTATCTTGTAACTTTGTAGTATATAAACACAGACATAGGGTTTACACTATAAGTGTTATCATATTCGAGAAGATTATTCATTGTAACCCTAGCAGCTCTCGTGATATTTGTTCATCACTGAGAGGTAACAGTTCCATACTGTAACAGAGTTTATTGTTTCAATAAAGTTTGTTTTCTGTTACTTGAGTTATTAAAGTTCGATTTGATTGTACTTTACACTGTATTCACCCCCTCTACAGTGTGTGTGACCTAACATAACTACCTTGTCGTTAAGATTCGAGACCTTCAAGGCTTTCTTTGTGAACCGATTCAGGTAGTCTCTTAAGGACTCTTTCGCTCCTTGTACAGTGCCCATGGGAGAGACATAAATTTTCTCATACACTCTGCCACTAATGAATTGCTTGATAAAGGCTTGACTTAGTTTTCTGAAAGATCCAATCGAGTTTGGGGGTAGACGGATATATCATCTCTGATTAATACCCGACATGGTTTGAGGAAAGGCTCGACACTTGATAGCGTCGTTCAAGGGTTGTTGTAACTGGGCATTAGTGAATGTTCTAACATGATTAGTTGGGTCATCAGTTTAATCATACGCCTTGATGGTGGGCATCTTGAACTTCCTTGATATGTGGGAGTTTATCATGTTTTCAGAGAACGGTTGATTTGGATCATCAGGATCTCCTTTGGGCATCAAATCACTTGGATCAACCCTTAGGGTGGCAACCATTTGTCTTGGTGTTGGACTGTCCAGGTCTATGATAGGAGAAAAATCCCTTTATCTTGCCACATGTGGGAGTCTCGGTGTCTAGTGCATCTCTAAATCACGCTTCAGCCTTTGGTTCTCAGCTTCATGAGCCCTGATCCTCTCTTGTACATCTTGGCAAGTTGTCCCTTGGGTGCTCCTAGGCTATTGATAACCACTAGGCATTGGCTCTATACCAGCATGTCTCCTTCTTGGAGCGGCTTCATCGTACGATGAGTCGGAGTCTCTAGTAGAGTTGGGTCCAAAGAACTCTCGATTCTCAGGGATGGGAGCTAAGCCACGGATGTATAGGGGAGTCCTCCCTTATCCTTCGCTTCGATTAAAGAGTCCACTTCCTCCAACCTCGGGGTATAGGGGTATCCCGTAAGGTGGGTTGGTGGTCCCTGGGGTCACGACCGTTGAATAATAATACCCAACGGGCTGAGGGTTTATCGTCACCTGTAGCTGAAATTGAGGATTCGTTCGTTGAGGAGATGGGGGATTCATTCCTGGGGGAGGATCTTGGATTAGGGGATTTGTCCCTTGAGGTTGGGCCTCAGATGCCCCTGCAGAGGTTCCTCCTTGGGTGGTGGCATTGGTCGATTGTAGAGGTATCTCCGCTATTGATGAGATTGTTTGTGATAGGATGAAATCGTCGGTTCCACTATTATTTCTTCTCCATATAAGTACCATGGTTGTTGTTGTCTTCCCAAAGACGACGTCAAATATTGTAAAATAAAAATTAGGATTGTGATTATAATTAATGCTAGGGTTGTTGAGTTTTGAGTTTTAATGGATGTTCTCGCGGTGGGGACTAGGTTTTCTCACAAAATGCCTACGTATCTTTGTGTTATAGGAAATCAAGCCAAAAATATAGTTCTAGATTGAGGGGTAGAGCCCTTTAAATAGGTGTTGAGTCTAGGGTTAGACTAGGGTAGGGAGACATGGTGGAAAAGTCTCCTACTTAGATGGTAAGTAAGACTCTCCTAGACGATGGATTTCAGATCCTTCTTGGGAGGAGTCCATTTTCATGTTGGATATGATGTTAGTGTCATCATGGACTTCATTCTCAGGCCTGCTCGGCGGGCCTATTACGTAGCTGATTTCGGGCCGTGGCTACACGACCCACTTTGGGTTGTTGTCGTCACAGTCTGCTCGGACTATCAAAATTCATATTGGGCCGTGACTGCGACGACCTACTTTGGGTCGTGGCGCCACGGGTTTGACCAGTCAACTTTAGGACACAATTAATTCAGCATTAATTATGTCTTTATGGATTACTTTACAACCATATCAATTATTATTATTATTAAACTATTATTCAAATAATATCATGGTTTCAACAAGCACCAAATGAATGTAAACATGTTATATGATGGAACATAGTTTGTGCATTAGACCCGACAATTTTGGACACGACACGACTTAAACGACACGAAACGACATGAAAATTTAGTGTTTGTGTTTGCCTGTTTAGTACACGACACGAAAATACATGAACATGAAAGTACACGACATAGATTTAGTGTCGGTGTTGTATTTTTCCTTCGAATACACGATAGGACACGAAGTATACGACATATATTAGTATTATAATTAAATATTAATATTTGTAATAAATATATGCATATTTATAATAGATATATATGCATATTTATTTTTAAAATTACTTAATTTTATAATATATATATAAATGTGATATAATATATTTTTTATATATTTCCTAAATAATTTAATTAAAAATATTATATTTTTATTTAATTATTTTAATTAATATTAAATTCAATTTTACACGAAAAACACGATACGAAATGACACGAAACGAAAGTACACGAAAACAAAAGTACACGAACCCTAAACATGTCGGTTTTGTGTTTGACCTTCAAGTACACGAAATACGAAAATAAATGATACGAAAGTATACGACACGAACGAATAGTCAGGACTAGTGTGTGTATATATATATAGGTCAGGTGGGCCCATAAAGTGGGAAAGGTTAACAAGCTTAATAAAGGGTCGTTTGGTCATTCCAAACACATACTTGATGTTTGGTTCTGAAATTTAATCCTCCAAATTCATAGCTTAAATCCCCGAGATATGAATATTTGATATCCTAATGAGAGGGTGGGTATGAAACATTGGTATAAGGAATCGAATATAATTTTCATTTCTTATACAATTTTATTTAAATGTTTAACACAAAATTAACTTAATAAAATAAAACAACCAAAAAATAGAATAATATTAAATTTTTGAATTAATAAAAATTTAATAAATTATATTTATTTAAATTAAATATATTTACCCCACCATTCAATAAAGCACATGATATCAAGAATGATACATCCACCCTATATCATTTTAATCTGATTTCTCATTTCAACCCCGTATCACTCTACGAATCAAATGATACCATAAACGGTCAGGTCCAAATAATACGTACAGACGTAAGAGATCAAGGATAAAATTTAAGTAGTACAAATGGGACAAGAAACACTACCAAGAAAACAAGGTTAAATACAACTGTACAAATACAACCGATATCAAATTCAACCGTTTTCGGTTGAATTTAAAGTACACGACTAAATTCAATCGCATGCGGTCGTATTTGTATACGGTCGTATTTAAGCGGTTGAATTTAGCAACAAATTTGACCATTTACCAAAAAAATGGGGGGAACTTTACCGCCAACTAAGTTTTTTGCCATTTCTAAATTCAACTGATTTCGGTCGAATTTGATATTTTTAAATGGCGGGAAATCTTCCGGCTTGAAGTTTCCCGCTTTTCTAAAAATTATAATTTTTGTAAAAATAGTTGTATTTGTCTATTATAACTGCATTCGGTTATACTCATTATTTTCAGAATTTATTTTTTTTTTTAAAAAAAGAAATTAATTGAGTAACCTGGTAACTTTGTACTCTAACCGTTGGATCAAAATGAGTGCACAAAGATTTCATTAGAGTTGTTCGTAAATCGAGTTGTTTGAGAAACATATATTAGAATCTATATATTCCAATGATATGATAAAAAAATAGAAAAAAATAAATGAATTTAGTTTGTTATTTTAATAGTTAATCAGTAGTTTTACCAATACTTCTTACTAGTAAAAAGTCCCATATGAATGATCCACTCTTACAGATGTCAATATCTATATATTTTAGTGATATGATAAAAGTTTTATAAAAAATAAATGTATTTGGTTTACTACTTTAACAATCAAATAGTATTTTGACTAGTACTTGTTACTAGTGTTAGTACAATATCGATGTTTTGATTTTTTTTTAAAAATGTTTATGAATGATCCAACCTTACAGATGTTAATATTTATATATTTTAGTGACATAATAAAAAATTAAAAAACATAAATGTATTGGGTTTACTATTTTAACAGTCAAATAGTACTTTAACTAGTACTTCTTACTAGTGTTAGTCCAATATATCGATGTTTCGATTTTTTAAAAAAATATTTATGAATGATCCAACCTTACAGATGTCAATATTTATATATTTTAATGATATGATAAAAAATTTAGATAAACAAAATGTATTTGGTTGATATTTTAACATTCAACTAGTAGTTTGACTAGTACTTCTTACTAGTGTTAGTCCAATATCGATATTTCGATTTTTTAAAAATATTTATGAATGATTAAACCTTACATATGTTAATATTTATATATTTTAGTGATATAATAAAAAATTTAGAAAAAAATAAATGATTTGGTTTACTATTTTAACAATTAAATGGTACTTCTTACTAGTGTTAGTCCAATATCGATGTTTCGATTTTTTAAAAAATGTTTATGAATGATCTAACCTTACATATGTTAATATTTATATATTTCAGTAATATGATAAAAATTTTAGAAAAAAATAAATGTATTTGGTTTACTATTTTAACAGTCAAATAGTACTTTGACTAGTACTTCTTACTAGCATTAGTCCAATATCGATATTTCGGTTTTATTTTAAAATATTTATGAATAATCCAACCTTACAGATATGAATATTTATATATTTTAATGATATGATAAAAATTTTGGAAAAAAATAAATGCATTTGGTTTGATATTTTAACAGTTAACTAGTAGTTTGACCAGTACTTCTTACTAGTTTTAGTTCAATATCGATGTTTTAATTTTTTTATAAAATGTTTATGAATGATCCGAACTTATAGATGTTAATATATATATAGGGGTGGATTCGGCGGGTAACTCTATTTGCTGAGTAACTAGGTAACTCTAACTCTAACATCACGTCGTTATATTAGTTCAGTTTTTTTATCTGCACTTTCTTTTACATTTTTTTGTTTTCTTTAATATTTTGTTCTGTGCACAATATTTTTTTATGTATTTTTCAATTATTATTTTGTGCACAATAAGTCTTTTATTAGTATTCCCTACTTTTTATTAACATTGTGTAATTTTTTTATATATTTTGTAATTACTTTTATGTGCTTTTATTTATTGTGCATTGTGGTATTATGTAATTTCAACTAATGTCCTCTATTGTGTTCTATAATTCTTATATGTTCTGTTTTTTCTTTTCTAAATGTTATATATTTTTTACTTAATGTCTATTTTTCTTGTTTTCTTTTTCAGTAACTTTTATGTGTTTTATAATTATTTTTATAGAACACATCTAATTATCAATGAGTTCTTTAATATTTGTCATGTGTTCAATCATTTTTTTTTAATTTTTATGTATTTTGTAAAACAAAATCATGCGTTCTGTAATCATTTTTACTGAAATTTGGGTTACTATATTTGTTTTATTGTGTTTTATTAATTTTTAATTTCATGTTTTGTGTTTTTAAACTTTGTTTATAACATAACCTTTGTTAGGAATATGTGTATTAGTTTGATGATAAGTTAAACAAAACACTTAAGTAAAAATCTAGTGTTTGTAGCCTCAATGGATAAGACCACTCTGACTATCCGTTGATGGAGTAGCTTTACTTAGAAATAAGTTTAGTATTGTAGCACATTTCAGTTTCTGTATTTAAGCTATAATTCTTAGATGTTGTGGGAAATTATAAGTCATGTTGACTACTAGTGGATATGCAAATAGGAGGGCTAATTATAAATATTTCATGCCTTGTAATTTTGTATAAATGAAGTAGTATCAACTGATAGATTAAAGGCCTTCAACGGATGAGAAACAAAGCTTCAACGGATGTCTTTAAAGCTTCAACGGATAACATCCATCAACGGATGAGTGCATCAACGGATAAAGCTTTAACTGCTAATGCATCAACGGATGAGTGCATCAACGGATAAAGCTTCAACTGCAAATGCATCAGCGGATAAAGCCATCAACGGATGAAAGCTTCAGCGGATGCTAAGTTCAATAGCAGTTGACAGTGACAATTCATAAGTTGACAGAGGCACATGGGTTGACAGAGACAATTGGAATGTGGTAGCCTCTTGGAGGAATCAAGAAAATGCAGCATTTCCATTCTGGTGCAAACAAGAAAGTATTCAAAGATTCACATATTATCCTAGATTGCATTGGATAGAGAAATGAAGAAGAAACATGTGAAGAATCTTTTTAATTGTATTTGTGCTTTTGTCTTCACTTGTAATCTTGGTGATATATAAACCAAGTTGCAGCTAGTAATTAGATGGTGAATTTTCCAGAGCTGTTTAGAAAAACATAGAGAGAAAATCATCTAGTTTGTACTAGGACGCAGCTGTGATCAATTCTTTTGAATCACAGATTTTCTGAAATACACATCTCTGGTGGAACAACAAATCCACCAGAAAAGTTTTTAAAGCCTTTGTGTTCTTTATATTTGTGTCTTGAATATATATCTGTCTGCACCTGCTCAAAACAATTCACACACAACTGTTCATCAAAACACTTAGCCTTTGAAACTGCTCAAAACTTGAAAAAGTTTTGAGATTTACATTCAACCCCCCTTCTGTAAATCTCATTGTTAGTTCCTTGGGAATAACAATTGGTATCAGAGCAAGCTCTTAACTTACAAAGAGTTTAAAGATCTATTCTACTAACATCATGAGTAAGAAGGATATTGGTGTAAAGATTCCAATCCTGGAAAGAGATAATTATCATCACTGGAAAGTGAAGATGTATCTACATCTTCTCTCTCAAGATGAAAGCTACATCAACTGCATTGAAAATGGTCCTCACATCCCTCACAAGGTAGCCACAGCTACAACTGCCACAGTTGCTGTTGGACAGTCTATTCCCAAGCCAAAAGCAGAATGGACTGATGAAGATATTGAAGAGGTTCACAAGGTCAAGGAAGCCATGAACATTCTGTTTAATGGCCTAGATCAAGATATATTTGATAATGTCATTAACAGCCAAACTGCTAAGGAAATTTGGGATACTGTGCAACTTATATGTGAAGGTACTGAACAAGTTAGAGAAAACAAAATGCAGCTTCTCATTCAACAGTATGAATACTTTCATTTTGAAGAAGGAGAATCACTGAATGACACCTTCAATAGATTTCAGAAATTGTTGAATGGATTGAAGCTGTATGGCAGAGTGTACCAAGTCAAGGATTCCAACTTAAAATTTCTGAGGTCTCTACCAAAGGAATGGAAACCTATGACTGTTTCACTAAGGAATTCTCAAGATTATAAGGATTTCACACTTGAGAGATTATATGGAATTTTGAAGACCTATGAACTTGAGATGGAGTAAGATGAGCTGTTGGAAAAGGGAAAGAGAAAAGGTGGATCAGTTGCACTTGTAGTTGACAATGAGAAGACTGAAGCCAGGAATGAAGAAAAGACAATGCCAAGTCTCAAAATTGGCACAAGCAAATCAGAATCAAGCAAGGGAAAGGAGCAAGTAGCTGAGGTTGAAGATGATTCCAGTCAAGATGACTCTGATGATGTTGATGAACATCTGGATTTTCTGTCCAGGAGGTTTGCAAAGATGAAATTCAAGAAAAATGCTAGATTCACTAATCCAAACAAGAACATGGTGGACTAATCTAAGTTCAAATGTTATAACTGTGGCATAAGTGGGCACTTTTCAAATGAGTGTAGAAAGCCAACTTTTGAAAAGAAGAAATTTGAGCAAGTGGATTACAAAAAGAAATATTTCGATCTGCTCAAACAAAAGGAAAGAGCTTTTCTGACTCAGGATGACTGGGCAGCTGATGGAGCAAATGAAGATGATGATATGGAATATGTCAATCTAGCACTGATGGCTAATTCTGATGAAAATGAAACTAGTTCATCAAGCAACCAGGTAATTACTACTGACCTCTCTCAGCTTTCTAAAATTGAATGCAATGAAGCTATAAATGATATGTCCAATGAATTATATCATTTGTGTGTTTCTCTTAAATCACTAGCTAAAGAAAACACAAGAATTAAAGAGAATAATTTGTTTTTAAGTGATAGGAATGTTGTGTTAGAGGGTAAGGTAATTGAGCTTGAAAAGATTAAAATCAAATGCTTATATGTTGAGAGTGAACTAGAAGAATCTGTTAAGAAAGTAGAAATTCTTTCTAAACAATTAGAACGTGAACAAGATGTAATCAAGGCCTGGAAAACATCTAGGGATGTTAGTGCTCAGATTGTCAAGGTTCAGGGAATTGAATCACTCTGTGAGAATGCCTGGAAGAAAAACAAAAAGGAAGTAGAATTAATTGATGGATTGTCAACGAATGTGGAATCAACGGATGATGAAAGTTATCCGTTGAAGGAAGAAAAGGAGCATCCGTTGAAGGCTCATCATTTAAAACAGGCAAGTGATTCTAAAAAGAACAATTTGAAAAATCTCAATAAGAAGTTTGGTTCAACTTCCAAGAACTTTGTCAAAGAAGAAGCTAGCACATCCAAAGATGCCAGTAAGGTGAATGTAAGACACATGACTTTAGATCAGTTGAAAAATAGGCTTAAGTTGGTTGAGGATAAAAAGGAAACTAAAAGGAAATCTAATAGAAATGGGAAGGTAAGGATTAATAAACACAACAATTACACACCTGATAAGTATGCTCCTAGAAAAAGTTGTGTGCATTGTAAAAGTGTTAATCATCTATCTGCTAACTGCAAGTCTGTTAAGAATGCTCACATGCCTTTAACTCCTTCCATGCCTAACATGACTATGTCACCTCTGCATGCTATGTCTGTTATGTCTCAACAGAATCCTCATGCACATTTTGCAAACATGCCATATGTTAATAATCCTTATTTTGCTGCATTCAGTATACCTCAAATGAAATACAACATGCCTATGTGGAATAATATGTTTGCACAATCTATGCCTTATCAAATTCAACCAAATGTGCCAAATGATTCTGTGACTAACCCTACACTTCAATCAACTACATCTGAGACCAAGGTTGACCCAAAGTTACCTAAGTCAAAAGATGCAGGAAGTATGAAGTCTAGGAAAAAGACTAACAAGGCTGGACCCAAGGAAAATTGGGTACCAAAATCAACTTGATTTGGTTTTGTTGTGTGCAGGGAAAAGAAGGAATCTATGGTACTTGGACAGTGGTTGTTCAAGGCATATGACAGGAGATTCCACCCTGCTCACAGAGTTCAAGGAGAAAGCTGGCCCTAGCATAACCTTTGGGGATGACAGCAAAGGGTTCACTATGGAATATGTCTTGATTTCAAAAGAAAATGTCATCATTGATGAAGTTGCATTAGTTGATGGTCTCAAACACAATCTATTGAGCATCAGTCAACTATATGACAGAGGGAATACTGTTTCCTTCAATTCTGAAGCCTGTGTTATCACAAGTAAGAAGGACAACAAAGTGGTTCTAACTGGAGTTAGAAAAGGGAATGTGTACTTGGCTGACTTCAACTCTACAGATGCAGAATCAATTACTTGTCTTTTCAGCAAAGCAAGTCCAGATGAAAGTTGGCTATGGCACAAGAAGCTGTCCCATTTGAATTTCAAGACAATGAATGATCTAGTCAAAAAGGACTTAGTTAGAGGAATGCCTCTAGTGGAATTCTCAAGGGATGGACTGTGTGATGCTTGTTAGAAAGGAAAGCAAAAGAGAGCACCATTCAGTAAGAAGCTTGAATCAGCAATTGATGAACCATTACAACTGCTACACATGGATCTTTTTGTACCAGTCAATGTATTGTCAATCTCAAGGAAAAGATATTGCCTAGTGATTGTAGATGTTTTGTCAAAGTTTTCATGGACCTACTTTCGTAGATCAAAGGATGAAGCTAGTGAAAACATTATCAATCATATCAAGCAAGTCAACAATTATCCAGATGTCAAAGTATGGAATATCAGGAGTGACAATGGAACTGAGTTCAGAAATTCAACCATAAGGTTGTTCTGTGAAGAAAATGGGATCATGCATGAGTTCTCAGCTTCAAGGACTCCACAACAGAATGGTGTGGTGGAAAGGAAGAACAGATCACTAATTGAAGCTGCAAGAACAATGCTTGAAGAGTCAAAACTCCCAACATATTTTTGGGCTTAGGCTGTTAACTGTGCGTGTTACACTCAGAATATTTCTCTAATTAATCAGGCAAAAGGCATGACTCCCTATCAATTGTTCAAGAGAAGAAAACCAACCTTAAACTTTCTTCATGTCTTTGGTTGCAAATGCTACATTCTAAGGAATCAACCTGATCACAAAGGGAAGTTTGATGCAAAGGCTGATGAAGGGATATTTGTTGGTTATTCTGCTAGAAAATCTTATAGGGTCTACAATCTAAGAACCAACATTGTTATAGAATCTGTGCATGTTGTGTTTGATGATAAAAAGATTGATGGACTAACAGATGAGGGACATCATGAAGGACTCAAATTTGACAACATTACGATATATTGTGATGATAGTGAAGATGGGAATGATGGAGAAGGCACCTCGAAAAGGACTCAAAATCTGCCTTTGGATAATGCACAGAATGCTGTATCAGTTGAAAGTCATAATTCAGCATTCGTTAATAGAAGTAATGCAGCATCCGTTGATAGACAAAGTGCATCATCCGTTGAAGTACATAATGAAGCATCCGTTGATCATAGTTTATCAACGGATAATCAATTTACTTCATCAGTTGATAGAACTCCCAGTTCCTTTCAAAGGATCAGTAACTCAGGGGGAGTTTCAACCAATCAACACTCTATCTCACATCATGACAATACTGAGGCAACCTCATCTAGAGCTAATCTACCACCTCAAAGGAAATGGACCAGTAATCATCCTTTTGAATTGATCATTAGTGATGCAACATCTAAGGTGCAGACTAGAAGGGCTACTCAAGATGAATGTCTATACAGTAGTTTTCTATCACAGGAGGAACCTAAGAGAGTGGAAGAAGCTCTATTGGATCCAGATTGGATTTTAGCAATGCAAGATGAGCTAAACCAATTTGAGAGGAACAAGGTATGGAAGCTGGTACCCAAGCCAAAGAACAAGAACTCTATTGACACAAAATGGGTATTCAAAAACAAGATGGATGAAAATGGCATTGTAATAAGGAATAAAGCTAGATTGGTTGCCAAGGGCTATTCTCAACAAGAGGGAATAGATTTTGATGAGATATTTGCTCCAGTTGCAAGACTTGAAGCCATCAGAATCTTTCTAGCCTATGCAGCCCATGCCAATTTCAAAGTCTATCAAATGGATGTCAAGAGTGCATTTCTGAATGGAGAATTGGAGGAAGAAGTTTATGTAAGCCAACCTCCAGGATTTGAAGATCCAAATTTTCCAGACTATGTGTATTATCTGTTGAAAGCACTCTATGGACTAAAGCAAGCACCTAGAGCCTGGTATGAGACTTTGTCAAAATTTCTTCTACATAATTACTTTACAAGAGGTACTGTTGACAAAACTCTTTTCTTTAGAAATGTTAATGGCTCTACAATACTTGTTCAAATCTATGTAGGTAATATTATATTTGGTTCTACAGATGATAAGCTTTGTAAAAAGTTTGCTAAGTTAATGTAAAGTAAATATGAAATGAGCATGATGGGAGAGCTAACTTATTTTCTTGGTTTACAAGTTAAACAAGTTAGTGGTGGAATTTTCATTAGTCAAACTAAATATATTTATGATCTTTTAAAGAAGTTTGACTTAATGGATTGTTCATCTGTAAAAACTCCCATGGCCACTGCCACCAAGCTTGAATTAAACAAGGCTGAAAAGTCTGTGGACATAACAAGTTATAGAGGCATGGTTGGCTCACTTCTATATTTAACTGCTAGTAGATCTGATATAATGTTTTCTACATGTCTCTGTGCTAGATTTCAAGCTGAACCTAAAGAATCTCACTTAGTGGCTATTAAAAGAATTTTCAGATATCTCAAAGGGACTCCATATCTAGGAATTTGGTACCCTAGAGAGTCTGGTTTTGATCTAATTGGCTACTCAGATGCAGATTATGCAGGTTGTAAAATAGACAGGAAAAGTACAACTGGCACCTATCAATTTCTAGGGAATAAGCTTGTGTCATGGTTCAGCAAGAAGCAAAATTCTGTTTCTACATCAACAGCTGAAGCTGAGTACATTGTTGCTGGTAGTTGCTGTGCACATATACTGTGGATGAGGAATCAACTATTTGACTATGGGCTAAATGTTGACAAAATTCCAATATTCTGTGACAACACAAGTGCCATTGCCATTACAGAAAATCCAGTACAACACTCAAGAACCAAGCATATTGACATCAAGTACCACTTCATAAGGGAACATGTGATGAATGGTACAGTGGAACTCCATTTTGTTCCAAGTGAAAAGCAGATTGCAGACATATTTACCAAGTCACTTGATGAATCAACATTCACAAGATTAGTAAGTGAGCTAGGTATGCTTAATTATTCATAAATTCATGTCCTTATTATAATCTGTTTTGAAGCCTGAAATGAATTTGTAGCAAAAACATAGTTGGCTTTAAGTAAAGTTTATTCTATCAATGGATATTCCCTATCCGTTGAAAGCCAAAATTGTTCCATCAACGGATGTTCATTATCCGTTGAAAGACAAATACATTTCTGGTAATTTTATCCTTCAACGGATAAAACTGTGTTAATCTTCAATGGACAACTATTTACCTCATCCATTGAAGTGTCACATCAGTTGTTTTAAGTAAGTCACGGCCGTTGATTCTTTTACTTAACCGTTGATACATATATATATACACAGTTGTATGTATTTGTATTAATGGCGGTTTTTAGAATTCATACGGTTTTTTTTATTCTCAAACGGCTGTAATTTACTTAAAAATAGTGTTTAATCATTCTCTTTGTGTTTTAATCTGAGAAAGTATAAAAGCTCTTTGAATTCTTATTTTCACTTTACGCTTTCTTGCAATTTTTTAAAAGCTTTTACTCTCTTTCTCTCCCAAAACTCTCAACTTTTCTCTGCAACCTCTACTCACTACAATGGCACCAGTAGTAAAGATAATGTCCCAGTCTGGATTTGTCTATGAGAAAAACAATTTCGTAGCTTTGGTGGAAAAGAATGAAGTCCACTCAGATTATCACAAGATGATGGACTTCATCAAAAACTGCAAACTAAGCTATGCAATGCTGGAAGCCCCAACTATTTACTGTGAGGTAATTGAGGAGATTTGGACAACTACAGAGTTCAACCCCACAGATATGACCATCACTTTCTCTCTCAAAGGTAAAGATTATTGTATTAACTGTGATGATATACAATCCTGTTTCAAATTACCTGAGAACAATGCCATGACACCACACACTGATAATGATGTATCTTGCATGTTAGATTCCATAGACTATTCTTTTGATTCTGCTAGTTTAGGGAGTATTAGGAGAAAAGGCCTTAGGAAAGAATGGAATTTTCTTGGTGATGCCTTTATCAAGGTTTTCTCTGGGAAAATTAGTAATTTTGATGCAATAACTTCATCTCTTGTTAATATGCTCTATATGCTAGTTTCTGATAGGTATTTTAATTTTAGCAACTATGTTATGCTAGAATTGGGTACCAGGTTAGGTAACAAAGCTAATAGACCTCATAACATCTACTATGCTACATTTTTTATGTTATTGGCTAACCATGTTGCCGAAGGTTTGGTCATAACCAATGAGAGTAATAAACTCAAGTGCTGGGCACAAGAGAAAATGGTTCTTGCAGACCTTCTGAGAATTAACCTCAACAATCAGGTGCCATTGGTATATTTACCAATAATGAATGCACCTCAGGTAAGTGAGGTAAATACTTCTTCAACTCCTACTACTTCCAACCCCATTATTTTTTTGCCTTCAAGTGTGGCCATGGAATCTGTGTCTTTGTCCCAACAGATTCCTACTAAGGCCACCAAACCTAAAGTTTCAAAACCAAAGTCAAAGAAAGCCACCTCTGTTGTTTCTCAAAAGACAACAGTTGTAACAGCTACCATAAACCCTGAGGGGAGTGAACAGGGTGTGAGTGGTGAGGGGAGGGGTGAACATCAAGAAACCCCCCAGGATAAGGAAAGAGAGGTGAGTGATACCCCAGCTGGCCAAGCCACAGTTTCTCAAAAGACTGTGGTGGTTGAAAAGGATTCAAACTCATCCCTAGTTGCATCCTCCCAAAAGGGTGCAGCTATTAAAAATAGTCCCCAACCAGGGACACAGAACAAAAGAGGGAGGGACACTGAAACCACACACTCACCTGTAAAAGCCTTTACAAGAAGAAAGAGGGTCAAAACCTTAGTTTCCACACGGGTGCACACACTGCATATATACACTCACCTGTATCTATGCTTTCTCAAATTCAGCTTGATGTGACTCCAACAAATATGGAGTCACAACCCCATTCTCTCAAAATTGACAAACATCAATCACCAAATTCTCCATCACCATCTCTGGATGTGGACATGATATTCACATCAATTCCTGATTCTCCCTCTTTACAACTCAGGGAGGAGCCCCACTCAAATACTGGTGATCATCATCTGTTAGATGCTTTGTGGGATCATCAGCCAATTCTTCCAGACTTAGTTGAAGAATCTGTGTCACCTAAATTAAAATCAATCCACACAGATTCAACAATTATGACACTTTCAATTTCTACTTCTTTTCCTTCTTCAACGGATATTCCTCATCCGTTGACAAGTGGTTGTTATTCGACGGATAAGCTTAACAACAGTTATCCGTTGATACTATCAGTTTCTACTTCAACGGATACTCCCTATCCGTTGATAGTCTCTACACAAACAACTGACTCAATTCAAGTGTAGAAGACATGGTTACTGTACAATCACTTCTAGGATTGAGGGAAGGGATTGAAAATTTGAGTGAGAGGCTGGGTTGCTCCCAGGCAAAAGGAGAGGTTGTGAGTCTAAATATGCATGCTATTTATTCCAGCATGGCAAAAGAAAGTGAGAGGAGTGCCACCTTAGTAGGTGAAGGTGAGGGTGTGAGGAGTGTGAGCCAGGGGGAGCCCCTGATGCAAGAAAAGAGAGAAATTGAGAGAAAAGCAGGTACAGAAGGTATAAGGGTGGATCTAACCATTGCTAATGAGTCAATGATTGTGGATGATGCTGAAAAGGAAAGACAATTTCAGCAACATTACAAAGCTGTAATTGATAACATTTCCTTGGATGCTGACACTTTTACTCATCCTGTGTCAGCCTATCAATTGTTGGCTACTCAGGGCAATGAGGAGGCAGAAAAGACTTTAAATCTAGTACATACTTCAGAATCTCTACAAAGGGATAAAACTGTTGTCAACTTGATGCCTTCTACAGCTGGTGAACCATCTGAAGAATTTGGAGTAAATTCGAATGATGATGACTCTGTTTCATTTGATGGAAGCATGAACTTAGGGGGCGATGAAGGCCCAAGTTCTATTCCAGATTTACCTGAATGGGCATTGACAAAGGAGTCAACACCAGGATAATTCAATGTATCCTTAGTCAAACAAATCATGTCTATCCAAAAAGCCATTCAGAACACCCCTAATGCTGGTACCAAGGCTCTTCTTCAAGCCCACCTAGATTCTCAACATATCATGAAGCTACAGCAATTAAGACAGAATCTGAGTGTGGATGAACTCAAGAAGGATATAGCTGACTTGAAGTCCTACAACTCTGAGAAGCTGGATTCAGTCATGCTCTATGGTACCATGCAGGACTTGTTACTGAGACTGAGAAGAGAATCAGATGCTGAAAAGAGGCTGGCCAAGTTGGAGGACAGATTTCAAGTCATTGAAAACTCTGTGGCCACCATTCTTCAAAATCAACAGTCTCAAACAAGTCTTCTAATGCAACTGGCTAAAGCACAAGGCTTGACTCCTCTCCTTGATGATAACAAAAAGGGGGAGAATAAAGTGGAAGGGGAAGGGGAGCCATCTACAAATATTCAAATATCCAAAGTGCTAGTTCCTGCCATCACTACTTCTCCAACACTTCAAATCAAAGGAAAGCTTGATGGAATTGATCTAATCCAGCTAGCAGCAGCTGAGACGAAGGTGAAGGAGCAAAGGAGAAAAATTGATGAAAGGATGCAACAGATGTTTGGCTCTATAACTTCAAAATCATTATCTCTGAAACATAGCACAAAGGTTGAGCCAATCATTATGGAGCACAAGCCAGTAAGGAGGAATAAGGTTGGAGAAACTTCCTTCAGGAATTTGAAACCCATGGTACTCAAGCCATCCACTAGATTCAACAGGGACTCTACAAAGAACCCTCTAAACTTTAGTCAATCAAAAGAAGTAGATTTTCATCTTCCAAAACCTGATGAAGACAAAGTTTTGGGTGGTAGCATCATAAAGCACAAAGAGACCAATGATGTAGTGGAAAGAATGAATATGGCTATCATTTTTAGAGAGGGAAAGAGTATCTGTGTGATGCAAGGACATCCCAAATTCTCAAAAGCCAAGAGGGAAGAAACCATGAGGTTAAAGGAAGAAGCTAAAAAGCTGAAGGCTGACAAAAGAGCACAAGCAAAGCTTGAAAAATAGCTAAAGTCAAGTCAGACTGAAGAAAAGAAGAAGATTGAAGACAAGAGTGAAGAAGACAAGATTGAAAGCAGAAATATGGATATGGGGAATGTGGTTGGTGAGAGTGTGGAGGAAAGAAAGGAATGGCAGAAAGGGAATAGAAAGAAGGCCAATGCAAAAAGGAAGAGTGAACATGACACTGTGGAAGCCCAATCAAAATCTAAACAACTACCTTCCATTCCTGAACCTTTTGTTGCTGATCCTAGTATAAATGTCCATGGTGAACCAATCATCCCTAAAGAGGAACCTATTGATTGGGACACCATCAACTTGCCTACCTTCCTAACTACCTCTCCGCCACCAAAGAAACTGAAAAGAAAATCCAAATTTACACCTCCCCTAACCTCAAGTAAATTCACTCATAAATATAAACCTAAGCCCAAGCCACAAGCCTCAAAGGATGATTATGTTCACATTTGTGACATAAAAGAGTTTACAGATATTGAATTGTATCTGGATGAGCTGGAGGAAGTAAGGGGAATAAGTGCATACAAACAGCTCCCAGAAAGGCTAGTGTTCAAATATAAAGGAAGTGAGGAAAGGACTTGGCCTCTTCAAAGAATTCTGAATGAAGGCTATTCTACCTTGATTAGAGTCTACTCAGCTATCAAAAGGGATTCTGGCTTTACCAGGACTGCCAAAACTGAGATTCTCAACAAGATTGCCAGCATAAGGAAAACTTGGTGGGAGTCTAATTTCTTGCCTAGAACATTACTCATCCCTGAGCATGGAATTACAGTTCATAAATCACCTCATTGGCTAATGGAGTTCAGAGACAATAAAGGAGTCAAAAGATTTTTCAGACTTGAAGACCAGCTTAAAATTGCCAGTAATGAAACTCTCAAGGACATGCAATCTAAGTTGGATATCAGTGAAGAAGATAAAGCTGAATTCTACAAACAACTCCAACTCCAAGTAGAGGAAAATGGCAGGAGGCTAGGGAAGAAAACAAGGGATCAAAGGAAAAGAAAATAATTTGTTTAGCCTAAAGGAGCATCCTTGAAAATAATGTAATTCTTCAATTATATCTCAATACATACACTTTTGCAGCACTTTTGAATTTCTACTTGATTTCAATTCATATATTTGTTAAGTGTTTTGTTATCATCAAGATAAACCCAAATTTATGCCTACAATTCTAGTAGACATAAATAGGGGAGACTTTTAGGAATATGTGTATTAGTTTGATGATAAGTTAAACAAAACACTTAAGTAAAAATCTAGTGTTTGTAGCCTCAACGGATAAGACCACTCTGGCTATCCGTTGATGGAGTAGCTTTACTTAGAAATAAGTTTAGTATTTTAGCACATTTCAGTTTCTGTATTTAAGCTATAATTCTTAGATGTTGTGGGAAATTATAAGTCATGTTGACTACTAGTGGATATGCAAATAGGAGGGCTAATTGTAAATATTTCATGCCTTGTAATTTTGTATAAATGAAGTAGTATCAACTGATAGATTAAAGGCCTTCAACGGATGAGAAACAAAGCTTCAACGGATGTCTCTAAAGCTTCAACGGATAACATCCATCATCCGTGCATCAACGGATAAAGTTTCAACTGCTAATGCATCAACGGATGAGTGCATCAACGGATAAAGCTTCAACTGCTAATGCATCAACGGATAAAGGCATCAACGGATGAAAGCTTCAACGGATGCTAAGTTCAATAGCAGTTGACAGTGACAATTCATAAGCTGATAGAGGCACATGGGTTGACAGAGACAATTGGAATGTGGTAGCCTCTTGGAGGAATCAAGAAAATGCAGCATTTCCATTCTGGTGCAAACAAGGAAGTATTCAAAGATTTACAGATTATCCTAGATTGCATTGGATAGAGAAATGAAGAAGAAACATGTGAAGAATCTTTTTAATTGTATTTGTGCTTTTGTCTTCACTTGTAATCTTGGTGATATATAAACCAAGTTGCAGCTAGTAATTATATGGTGAATTTTCCAGAGCTGTTTAGAAAAACATAGAGAGAAAATCATCTAGTTTGTACTAGGACGCAGCTGTGATCAATTCTTTTGAATCACAGATTTTCTGAAATACACATCTCTGGTGGAACAACAAATCCACCAGAAAAGTTTTTAAAGCCTTTGTGTTCTTTACATTTGTGTCTTGAATATATATATATGTCTGCACCTGCTCAAAACAATTCACACACAACTGTTCATCAAAACACTTATCCTTTGAAACTGCTCAAAACTTGAAAAAGTTTTGAGAACCTTTAGTCATACCCTTTTTACATTATTTTTTTTATAACGTAACTTTGGTTCAATGATTTAAACCTGTATTATTTTCATATAAGAAATATAATATCTGTAAACTTCCAGTGTTCTGTAAATTTTAGTGTTTCCTATATTTTTTGTTAATGTTATGTTCTGTATATTTTATGTACACTGTATGTTAGTTTTTTTTCTTTTTTTATTTATGTTAGGTTTATTTATATCTAATATACTTTTGTGTTCTTTGCTTAATTTTATTTTTGTATCCAGTATTTCTTTTTCCTTAAATTGACTACCCTAAATTTAAATTATATTTATAAATAAGAACAATTAGAATCTTAATGTAAAAATTCCTAAAATATGTAGAATATTATATTTACAAATGATTTATAAAATTATATAGTATTTAAATTCAACCAGAAAAAATAAGGAAAACAAAAATAAAATAAAAAGTGGAAACATTATTCACACTTTGCAACACCATTTGTCAGTTTTTTTAACAGCAGATACAATACTTGGTGTTAGGTACGTGTCAAAATATGAACCCCTGACTAACATAAATCTAATGGCTAATATTTAGTTATTTAAAAATATTTATGAATGATACAACCTTACATATGTTAATATTTATGTATTTTAGTGTTATAATAAAAATTTTAGAAAAAAATAAATGTATTTAGTTTACTTATTTAGCAGTCAAATAGTACTTTGATCAATACTTCTTACTAGTGTTAGTCCAATATTGATATTTCGATTTTTTTAATAATGTTTATGGATTATAGGAATTTTAGTAAAAATATATGTATATTAATCATTAGATCTCAATTATTTTAACAAATAAAGTATAATTAAACATAATTCTAAATTTCACGGCGCACTCTTGTTAATGGAATTTATTATAAAATCGATCAAAATCCGGATTTTAATTTTCATAACAGAAAATACGTAATAGATGAACTGAACTTATAAATTGACACTCTTAAATTCAACTAACCGTGGTCGTATTTAGCCTGGTCACGTCAGCGATCCGCGTGATTTAGATCTAACGTGCCAAATTTAAGCACTAAAGATAATCCAACGGTTGGTATTATATTTTATAAAAAAGTAAAAAACAATATTTATTTTAACTTTAAACCCCCCACCACGTTCCACCCACCACTCCCACCCTGTGCCCCCCTCCCTTGCCCCCCTCCCCTGCTCTCCTCTTCTCACTGCTCTCTCTCTCACACACAGCACACCACTCCCCACTCTTCTCAACTCCACCATTTATAATTAAACTCACAGTTACATACGTATATAAATACAACCAATACACACATTTCCAGCCATGGACGACGGCTAAGGCGGAATTTTAAGAAAAATGTAGACGGAAAAGTAACAAGAACTGTTACAAATTTTGGTGATGAAGACGAGACAGTGTACGAGGTAACAGTTGATGCTTCTGAACATATCAAGGTGCAGGTGACACCAAGCAAGCTACATTTTACAAAGGAGTGTAAGAAGCGAAGTTTTGATGTGAATTTTTCGACAAAATATACATTAACTAGTGATGTTTTTGGTTGGATCACTTGGAGCAATGACAAGTACATAGTGCGTAGTCCTTTTGTTTTGATCCTGGATGATACCTCCCATAACTGATCTGGACCATATATATGATGTACCGCTTCTATGTCTAAGTTCATAATTTGAAAAAACAATTACATATTTTCGTCACAGTTGGTTCTTCCTATTGTATTATAGTGGTGTACGTCAATACCTATAATAGAGTGTAATCTGAGAATGGTCATCAGAACGGTTACCGGATTTTTTGAAGCTCACCAGAATCTAAAAATTTTCCGGCGAGATTTTTTTTAAAAGCTGGTGCTCGTTAATTCGACTGCATTCGGTCGAATTTATAATAATGTTTTTATTACATACAATCGAATTTATAATTTAGGCGGACTTTTTAAATTTTTTCAAAAAATCAAATTTTTTGGGCGTGATTTTCAAATTTTAGGTGAAAACTAAATTCGACCGCTCTCGGTCGAATTTAAGAGCGGTCGAATTTAAGCGGTCGAATTTAGCCGCGCGTATACTAAATATGACAAAAAAAACAAACAAACAAACAAACCCAGTATATCCCGTTTAACGCAGGGTCTGGGGAGGGTAAAATTTACGCAGCCTTCCCCTCATTTCGAAAAATGAAGAGACTGTTTACCGAAAGACCCCTGCCTTGTGTGTGCGTGACAAAATACGTAAAAAGTAAAATAGCAATTTAACATATACTCAATAATCAATTTTCAAACAGATATAAATCTTATAACTTAAATTGAAAAGAGTCCCAACAAACCTTAGCCCGTGATATTATTCACATCAGACTTACCTAATTATTTGTTACTTATTGCTTGGTCGACCGCAAATTGCAAATTTCAGATTTTAAAATCGGGAATCCAAACTCAACCAATGTATGTGTATGGAATATGGATATTGAAAAGACCTTGTTGCACAATTCCTGAGCCCATTGTATTCACATATGACATATCTTACTATTTTTTCTTTACTGATGTTTTGTAAACGCCATGACATTATGTAACCACCGGAGAAAAACCTAATTTTTGTATCGATCTTTTTGTTCTGGCATTTTCGACCGGTCCAAAAACTGGTAACTAAATAACCGAAAACGGTCGTATAACTAAATATAACCGGAGGAACGGTTTTCCTCCGGTTGTTTTTACCTGTTTTTTTAGTGAAATGACAGGATCGAACCTTTCTTCACTCACCTAAACGAAGACTTTGATTAGGATAAAGTAGACGGATTTAGCGAACATGCAAACCAAATTTAGCATTTAAGATCAACTTAAGAGTTAAGAAATTACATTAACTTAACGTGAAGATTTGTGCAAAGTACCTAATGTATGGGCATTTAATATTGGCGGTTGAAATGCTGCTTGTCAACAGGGTAGGGTGCATAATAAATTAATGATACGATGTAAGCTATATGTATTAATCTTTATTACTACTACATGTAGATATTCGTAAATTTGAAGATATGTCGGTTAGAGATGAAAAAAAACCCACCGGACCGGGTTTTATCCAGATTTTAAAAAGTCCTGTTTTTTTTTAAAACGGATTGGGCCGGGTTTTTTTTAAAATTGGGCCGTGCCTGGCCGGGCTTCCTAAGAAATATAAGGCCCGTTTTAGGTCCGCGGGCCGGGTCGGATCGGGCCGAACCGGACTTTATTCGGGTTTTTTATTTATATATTAAAAAAATATTTTAATATTTTATAACTCGAATTATGAGTAGTTTAAATACCAGAGAAAATAATATCTTGATATATTAAATAGAGTAGTTTAGGCACCGAAATAAATAATTATTTTTAATATAATATATAAATAATCATATATACTTTAATTGTTTCTAATATTATGATATATTATTTTAAAAATCATAAAAAGTATTGTATATTTTCAAATTCTATATAAAAAATCGGTTTTTTAATCGGGCTTTTCAAAAAGCCCGGGCTTTTATCCGAGCTTTTTTCGATCCGGGCTTTTATCCGGATTTTTCGGGCTTCGGGTCAGGTCGGATTTTCGAGGAAAAAGGAGGCCCATTTAAGACCCGCGGGCCGGGCCGGGCCGAACCGGGCCGGGCATTTCCGAATCGGGATTTTCGGGCTTTTTTCCGGATCCGATCGGATCGGATTTCGGGTTTCGGATTTTTTGAACATCTCTAATATCGGTAATGGCCAATGATTTGATTTGACAGTTGATTCAAATATGTTAGACATTTCCAACAATTTTTTATTTCACTCTTAATAATACTATATGTTTCTTTCCGAATGTGCGCCAAAATTCACAAAATATATACAAATTTTCATGAATTTGGTGTAATTTAATTGGTTTGTTAATCATAAATATTGTTAAATTCCCTATAAAAACTTATGAAAATTAGTTATTTATTAGATGTCGTTGGGCATACATTAAAAAGGCCAAATTATATAAAAAAATATGTTCTAAATAAGTTATATTAGATTGACTACTGTATTAACTCAAACAACACTATCTGTAATTGCTCTTTATTTATATTTTATTTTTTCATATATTTTTTTAACCTAATATTATAAAAAATTGAATACAAAGTAGTGAAAAAATGAGGAAAAAATATATTTTATTAATAAAAATAAGTTAAGACCCAAGTAGAAACTCTTAAAATTGAGAAAGAACGGTGAGTTCTAAAATTTTTAAAGAGCCTTTAGAAACTTTTTGGAGCTTTAATTTGTATAGTTTTCTTGATTTTTTTTCCTAATAGCTAAGATCATTTTTAACAAACTCTTTGTTAATAATGTTAAAGCCCGCTTTTTATCTCTTATTGATAATTAAAAGTGGAATAAAGTTATAAAAGAATAAAAGATCTGCGAGAGAGAGAAAAAGTGAATAGATTGTTTTATTATAAAAATATAAGTTAAGAGTGAGTTTTGTCTCTTAAAAATAAAGAGTGAATGATGGCTTTTAGTGATTTAAAGAATCATTTATTGATGATTGAAATAGTAATTTTTCTCATATTTTTTTATATTTTAAATTAGAAATCTAGAGATGCTATGATATAAAGAGTAAGATGCTCCAATCGCTATTCCAAGTGTTGTTTACCATTTTCTCATAAAATATATAATTATATCGACTCTTAGTTACTTGAGATTTAAATTTATACTTTCATTTCAACAAATCTGTTCGAATATCATATTTATCTGTCTTTTATCTTTAATTATATTAGAATTATGAATGTTATATGCACTTCATAGCAATTTTCGATATGTGCTAATATAAAACTGAAAGCTAGAGGAGACCGAGAATTAGCTCCTAACAGTTCAAGAGTGATTTAGAGCTCCTAATTAGTACATACGGCTGACGAATTGGTTTTTCGAAAAAATGGTCATGGCCCTTTTTTTATTTACAGTCATATTTTTTGGCGTTGAACAATATTTTTTTTATCAAATCGTGTATGATATAGTGTAAAACTTTAGGTAATGATTAAAAAGTTGTTGGAGATGATTTTGATTTTAATTTACTCAAATTTTACAAATTTTGGCCAAAGAGTGTATACTCCATAATCGCATTAAGTAATGTATTATAGTATAAATCATATATTGCATATTACCTACGTGGGTGTGGGTTTTTGGCTTACCTAAAAATACGCCAAAAAGCGAGCAAATGATAAATTTGTCTAAACCTACTACATAAGCTAAAAAGCTAGTATGCGATAAATTAATCCAAACACATACAAATCTTTTTTTAATAAACACATAAATAATTCAAAAAATAATAACTTATAACTTGAAGTTGATATTTTAAATATTAAATTAAATTTTTTTAATAACTAAAAGACTCTTAAAAGTTTTAGGACCGTAATTTCATGAAGTTAAAATCAGAAATCATGTTAAGGTTGTATAAAATTAAGATATCAATGTGAAATATCAATTTAACTTTGGTTCATACTTCACGCGGACAATCTCCTACTCGTCCGTTCCCGCTAATTTATATACGTATGATGTGTAACACATAAATTAAGAAAAAAATGTAATTTAATAGAAAAAGTAAGAAATGTGGTTAAAGTGCTAAGATTCATTAATATTTAATATATAAAATATGTATAGTGAAAAGAAGTAGTTGATTTTTGTACTTATTTTCTATATTATAAAAATTTACTAATTTTTGAATGTATAAAATTGAAAGGAACATTCTAAAAAAACTTGTATAAAATTAAACCCGGACAGAGGGAGTTTCATAATTTAAGAAGTATGAATATATTATGTGGCAGGGGAATAGGGATATCCATAAACGGTACAAAGTGAGTACTCCTTTACAAAAAAATCATAAAAGCTGTTTAAAGATAACACAACACATCAGTCCCGTCTGAAACACTAGTACAGAGTTTGAAAATTTATGGAGATACATCATTGAATAGATTCCGAGAGCTCATTATTTTTTCAAATGATTTGAGGGGTACGACTTGTTCACTCATTTTATAACGGGAAACTGGTTGTCTCCTGCTGCTAATAACTGATATGCACACAAATTTTTACTAATATGGGGCGGCTGTATTTCAACATAATCCTCATTTAATATTATTATTTTGAAATTTTTTCTAAAATTTACTCTTTTTATCCCAAATTAATATATGACGGATGTATTTCAATGATGATCCTCGTTTAATATTATCGCTTTGAAGATTTTTTTAAATTACTTTTTCCATCCCAAATTAATTATTATTTTTTATTTTTGATAGTAAATTTGACTGAAAATTTAGAAAAATATTCTTGCACAATTAAGAAAACTAAAAAATACGTTTAGATTCGGCAACCTTTCTATGATTTATTTCTCTAATATTTTATATTACGTAATATACGTCATTTCAAGTAAAATTGAGCCAAATTGGTCATAAAAAAGTGAAGGAAGTCCATTTATTAGAGAGAGTTTTAGTTGTGTTATATATGTAAAAAAAGTGCTAGGAAATATCTTATAATAGAAACAAAAAACTTTTGGTGTACGAAACATGTGTGTGAAAGAGAGATGGAGAGCAATCGAGATTGGTAAAATTTGCAATAGGCAGGGAGGGAAGACAGCTTGGATGGAGTCACTTTATCTAGATGGACAGGTTTGTTTTAGTATAAACAACTTATTCATACTTGGTTACTTGGTCAGATTCTCTCCACATATCTTTCATCTGGTTCACAGACATATTATATTATACTTAATTATTTTTTATTAGTGGGGATGATTTGTCGTGGCCCCTTCATGATTTTAGCAGATAATGGATGCTCCTTTCTGAAAAAAGTATATAATATTTTATTGCACTAAATTTGACAAAGATTATCTCTCTTTTTTGTTATTGTTATTGATTAATACATCCCATTATAAACATGGTCGTTTATTATTGGATGGCCAAGAGAAATTTGTGGTTTCTTTAGGATTAGCCCAATCATTTGGGGACAACAGATTAGCTCTTCATTGAAAGTATACAGAGATACTATACATGATATATGGGTGGCCGCGTTAAACAAAGTCCTAATAATAAAAAAAAAACATTTAACATTTTTAAAACATGATTGATGAGCAAATATGGAGAAATGTTATTTTTAGAACTCCTTTTTATTTTCATAGTAAAAAGTTAGTAAACATATCAAATTATCCTTGCATCATATTTTTTCAGGGCTTTTATTGTAAATGCAACATGGGCAATTTTGTAATTTCAATCATTTTTTACTGTGAAAATAAAAATGTAGCTCTGAAAATAACATTTCCCCAAATATATTACTAATATATTATATCATTAAATTGATTTGCAGAAAACTCATGGGGTGTTTCATTGACGGTACCCCATTAATGGGAATCAGAAATTTAAACTTAAGCAATAATGTTTGGATTAACAATATATTGGTGGATAATGAGAACCTCATTCGTAAATTAAAATCACCATAACCCTTATATTTTCATTTCATTATCATTTCCATTAATCCACATTCTCATTATCATACTCTTCATTTTAATTCCCGATTCCCATTCCCCAATGCATCCAAACCCCCTTGTAGTCTTAGGAGTCCTCGTGGATATAATATTTCCTTCGTCCCTTATTATTTATCTTTGCTTAACTTTCCAGTAATCAAATTAACCAACTTTTGATCATTAATAAGCGAAATAATTTTTTAAGTAATACTTTGATTTCACTTATTTTTTGGTGTTCCACCACCTTTTGGTTTCATTTTTTATGATTTATCTTATAACTCCAAGTATATTATTTTTATCCTTTTTTATTCATTTATGACTTATAATTCTTTATATATTTTTTACCCATTTTTAAATTTATAAGCCATACTTTTTTTAATATTTTTATATATTTGAATCATATTTTTGATTATGTTTTAAAATATATAGGTTCATATATTGGCCCAACTAAATAGGTTCCGAAAAATATAAATCACGACCAAGTAAATAGTTCATGTGTTTAAATTGAAATATTTTAATTTAGAACATTTTATTTAGTTTGTGAAATTCCATTTTAATAAAATAATATGAATATTATAAACACTATATTTTGGTTTCATCCCTAAAAAATAATAAAATTGTTCAAATCTTATTATAATTATAATTCTACTTCCGTAGAATTTTGAATTATTTCTTGATAGGGTACTTGGTTTCATCTTGATACGATTATTTTGGTTTCACACCAAGAATTCTATTTGATATAGAGTTCTATGTTTTTTTAACAAATTATAGATTGTTGTAATCATATTATAATTACGATATCAATACTATACTATTATAAGCAGAACACCCTCTATTTGGTAGTCGGTTGCTCGGTACAGTTGTTTGGTATGACAAATAACAACCGTCAGATCTAAAGTCAGAAAGATGAGAACTGTTGGATGCAATAATAAAATATTATTATATTAATATTTAAACTGCTCTCATGGATTCAGGGTTCGAACCCCGTCAAGAGCTTATTATATTTAAACTTTTACATTATTTATTTTAATAATTTATATAGGTTCAGAGCTCGAGTCCCGTGAACAACATATCATATTATATTATTTATTTTTAGTCAAGTCTCAAATTATTATAAAACATATATTGTTATAACTTATTATGTTCTTCAATTTATTTTCAACTATTGAAAATTATATTATAAAATATATTATTAAAAATTATCGAATGTTAAAAGTAATACGTGCATCGCACGAGTTATAGGTTAGTATCTATTAACAAGGGAATAGTACTTTGGTATCACCCCTTTTCGGTTTCACCCCTTTTTAAATCTTACTATAACTCTAAATATATCATTATATTATTTTTTTGATTCTTATATGACTTATAATTCTATACTAGCATAATAACCCGTGCGAGACACGGGTTATTTTCTAGATTTTTTTGTACACCAAACAATAATATTAGTAAAAATTTTGATCGTTTTCTTATTGATAAATAATGTATAAATTCTAAAATATATCAAATATAAGTTGAGCATCTATCAATGTGTATGATTTTCATGTAAAATATTAATAACGTTCATAACGTTTTTAATATATCTCATTAATCATAATACATATTTTCTTGTTTGGGTGGTGTAATTTGTATTTACTAAATGAATACAAGCAGGGTAGTCACTGTACGTCTAAAAGGAAGAGATTAAAGTTAATCCATCAAATATTGTCAATATGTTTATAAAAGAAACTAAAATTAACATATATGTATATTGCAGAGTCGAGTAAATTTTTTGAGTGTTGATCAAATAAATTAGGAGTAATGAGATATTTTATTACTAAAGTCATTATTAATTTATAATTACCTTGCTTAATTTAAAAGAGTTAGTAATACATAATTAAGGTTGTCAATACCTGCAACCGTAATATTCAACAAAGTATAATTTACACTACAATTAATATAAGTTTATTTTTAAGAAAAATGTTATTTTTTAATTCAACGTTTATGTTGATTTAATATCATTGCTAATGTCTTAATTTATTAATTAAAATTGATCTCGTCTGTGTACTTATCTTTTAATCATCTCTATTATACAAAGTTAATTTTATAAGATGTCCAATAATTATCAATTCATAAATTAAAATTGACATAATCTATTTAGTTTTTAAAACATTAAAAAAACTTAAATTTAATTGATCATTCTTATTTTCAGAATATAAAAGACTTTTGTTAATTTCTTCTAGTATATATTTCAATAACTCTGAAATACAACATTAAAATTGAATCTTTTATCTTTTAATATTGGTAAAGATAAAGCCACATGTGTGTGTATGTATGTAAATTATTATTTATTATATTTTCGAGTAAATTATGTTGGTCTCCTTAATTTATATGCTAAATATCTTGGTCATCTATATATCTAATTGTTATTCATTAAATTACTCAAATAACATGTATTCATGATTATTTAAAAATTATAATTATCTAATACATAAATTATAATTATTTATATATCGTAGTCGTAGTAGCATTGACAATCAAACACTATCTATTTTAACTCAACGGAGCATCAGTCATGGATGTGACATAAAAATAATTCATATATCGTAAAGACTAACTACTAATATTCAGAATTTTTTTTTAAGAATCTGAAGATAAATTTGTACTAATATCATCATTCAAATCATTTTGAAGTTTTTTTTTCATTTATGATTCTAATATTTCTTTTTATAGTAACTTGATAACATTGCACATCATTTTTATCAAATAAATATTTTCAATTTGATGAATTTTTTTAAATATTAGTTGAACTTGTTAACCCTTTCAAAATATCGATTAATATTAATTTTTACCAACATAAGATATCACAAAACTTTTCTTTGTTAGTAAGATTTTCTAATCGAACTCTTAATTTTAATTAAACCTAGGTAGTGACGTGGTATTTACGGACAAGTCATTTAGTCAAATTTCGAGTATTTTTTGAAAAATTGGTCAAGTTCTAAATTTGAATTCGAAATAAATCGAAATACACTAATTATAACGTATCTAAATATGTAGTACGCATATATATTATTTATATAAGTGTATCACTTTTCAACATATAAAAAAATTAATTATATGTACAATTTATTTTTTATTAAAAATGTATGAGACATACTTTTTAAATTAAAAATTGTAAATAAATGAATGATTTGTTTATGTATTATGTTTAACTTTATATCTCAAATTGAATTGTTCAAAACTAACTCTACAAATATTTTAGTAATTATGTTTAAAGTTAAATAAATTATCGCTATTTACGACACTCACAATTATGTGTATGATTAAAAACTTAAGTAACAGTGTGGTGTAGTGGTAAGGTGATATGCTTGTGAATGTAAAGACTCGTGTTCAATACCTCCCAATAACCTGTTTTGTATAAATTTAAGTAGAGGGGTAAATTAGCTATATAATTAAGTGGTTCGATTCGTATTAGATACACCAATTCTAGTTATGTTTAACAAAAATTATGTAATAATGACATTTTTATTATTTTTCAAAATAAAAGAGCAAAATCGTGATTTTACAATCATTAAATTGGTTCTTTTTATCCTTGGTTGACATATAATATATAGTAAGAGATGTAATATTTTACCCATTTTTTGATTCCTATATACCACATATTTATATTATTTTTATATAAATGAAATCGTATATAAATTGTAATCTCTAGATTCATATCTATAAAATTCTATTTTAGTACTAAATGCAAATTTAAACGTACATAAAGAATATTTTATTAGAAAAAATATGTGATCACAAACTTATAAAAAGAAAAATTCAGCTAACAATAAGAAATATAATATACAATTACTTAGTAATGTTGATTTAGTATTTTTTTAAAAAAATTATCCGTCAATCGTATTGCTCATTACTTGGCTAACGTTTCGATGTAAAATGTTAGTTATGTCTTTTTGGACAACAGAAATAGAATAACATTGATTTTGTTGTTCTAATAAATGATAAATATATGTTTATTGTTCCAATTTGGTGCATTTTCATTTTTCCGAATTTCAAATACGTAATTTAAAGCATCATTATCGCCACGTATTACGTGTTATCCGTTCTGTAGCATATTTTCTATTTTAGCATGTTCTATAATTATTTTCGGAAATTTTGTATTATTTTAGAAAATATTTTGTTGTAGAAAAATGTATCGAACCGGTCCCCTACCGGGACGTCAAATCCCTTAAAATTCATGTTTTGATTTTTATAAAATCACGGGTATTTCAAAGATTCGTTATTTTTACATTTTTGAAACATTCGTAATTTTTGGAGAATTTTGACCTATATATTGTATTTATTGAAAAATATCATTTTAAAATTATTCCCCATAAAATTAATTTTAGGGCTAATTATTTTAAATAAGGTAATAAAACACCCTTAATTGATTTTGGGTTTCTAATTATTCTGTTAATATAAATAACATATTTTTTTAAAAAAAATCAGAATTATTCAAAAATATCAGAAAAATTATAAAACAAAATTGGGGTTAAGACTCGTTTTTAAAGAAGATTCAACCCATTGAAAGCCTTAAATTGATTTGTTTGCGATGATCTTTACACCAAATTAAACCTTATTTCACTACCGTTCTTTTGACATCGAAATCATCGTATAAGCTTGCTTTTTTCAAATTTCGTTCTTCTTCAATTTGCTTTGAATTAAGGGTTTTAATACGATAATTTTTTCGAATGTTTTGTTTTATGAATAGCTTCTCAATGATCCCTGAAATCGATTCATATAACTTTGGTATATGTTCGATTGTTAGAATTTCCAATTCGATTTCGGAGTATTTTTCGGTTTTATATTGATTTTTCCGACCTAAGAGTCTATGATTTGATGTTATAAGTTTCTGTATTAGATTCGAATGATCTGTAGCTTCATTTTGATGTATAGAACTTAAATTTCGGTTTCTGGTAATCATGTTTTGGCCAGATTTTCCACCGGCAGTGTCGATGCTTAGCCGCAAATCGCTGCGGGGTTATCGATTATTATGGTAGCTGTCTGATTTGAATTGCTGGTGTTGTGTTGCGGTTAATCGGACTGGGAACGGAACCAAACGAGGGTGTTTGGTCGCGACGGAACGTCGCCGGAAAACGGTAACCTCACCGGATTCTGGGAAATTTCCGGGCCGAACCTTCAACCCGTTTTGTTTCCCCTCAACCCTTTTCCTTGACCTGGTTTGACGTGGATTTGATCCACCCCACCCCAACGCCTGTTGCATAAAACTGTTCGTGGATTAATTATTTTACAAAAATCCTAAAAATCCTAAAAATCCTAATTGAAATTCTTTAATTTTATTTTAATTAATTTTTTTTATTAACTAATTCCTTTTAAATTCAGAAACCAAGTTCCTTTATTTGAATTTAATTTATTTTAGTTAATCATGTAAATAATCTAATTAGTTGATTAAATTATTTTAATCAATTAATTTTATTAGTAAATGGTTATATAAAAAATAATTAATCATATTGAGTTAAATAAATTCCTAAAAATTATTTTGAGCTTTTAAATATATATATAGTATCGAATAATCAATTAAAATATTATTAATTAAATTATTCGTATTTTATTAATATTAAATGGATCGTTTGTCCGTTTTAAACAAATCGAATGTGTCTAGACTCAGAAAATTATCCCGTTTTCATTTAAAATACTTTCGAGACATAAATCCTTTTGTATCGAAAGCTCACCCAGTTTAGAAATATTTTCGAGTCGGATATTTATCGAAATATTATATTTTGACCAGATTTCAGTTTTAAAAACACTAAACCCTATCTTTTGATGATCTGATCTACATGTTACGTGAATTACATGCTTACATGCTATACACAGTATGTGCTATCTGTTCAACTATTTTAAATGCATTAATTATATATAAACGACCGAGTAGATGTTGATCGTTGAGACGTATAGTTACATCGGCTGAATTTTGTCTAGTTTATTAAAATAGTACTTTTGTTTATAGAATCGAGTGGCCAGGAGTTTCAGTCAGGTGTTAGGAAAAGCTAGAAAGCAAGTTATGCATAATAGACAAATATTACCATTCTTCTATACTTTCATACATCATAGTTAAATATGTTATATATATTAAAATAATTAGTTCTGATTATGCAAGTGCGGCTTTCACTATTCTATGTTTAGAATATAAAATTGTTTTGCATATCCAAATGTTGAGTTTTAAATCTATACAATGAAATTTTGTTTTGTGATTAGTGAATAACCATATATCCTAGTTATATTGCCATCAATTGTGATTACTCCGGATCATGTAAAATGGGGAGTTGTTTGAATAAGGATGTCGAACGATTTGGCTCCTTCAAAAAAATATTTTTTTTGGTTGGATGTAATGCGTAAGAAGTTGTGACGGCGGTCCAGCGTGAGCTATGTATTATATGAATTAATTATAATACTTTGCCAAAGGATAGTGATTGCCTATTGTTTTGAGTACTCGTGTTATGGGTCATGTTTCTGCGAATCATGACATGGTGCTATCACACGAACTCATCAGGTGTGATAGTACGTCCGTTAGGAAGATTCCAATCTAAAATTGTCGTTTACTGTTAAAGCTTTCTTTATGGTTCAGATATTACTGTTTATCTCTGATCTTCATATGATACAACATATTATTGTTGTTTCACGCAATTTATATACTTGCTGAGCATTTCATTAGCTCATACATGTTTATTATTTTGATTCTTCACCTAGATCATAGCATGATTATTATCCACCAACTTAAGGAAAGTTGTGAACCAAGATCCACTACAAGAAATTTGCAATCACACAACACCTATGAAACAATGGTCGACCAAAAAACCGTTGCCCCAAATTAGGAGACGACGGGGAATTTTTTTTCTGCGAATAACTGTTGTTAGACAACATGTAGAACAACGGTTATAGCAGTTTTTCGAAAGACTTGTCTCTGTGGCATCCTCTTATCGAGGTAGACAACAGTTCTTAAATTGCACTGTTGTCATAGATCTTTAACATAACAGTCCAAAACCGTTGTTAATAAGCTAACTTATTGTAATCTCAGACAATGGTTTTGGACTAATTTGAAAAAACAGTTGTTACAAAATATACATATAAACAACGGTTTACGGAGTCTGTTGTATAAAGGAGTCAACAGAGAAGCATCATACAACGGTTTTACAATTTTGACAGAATAACTGTCGTCATTTTACAAGAAATCATGGCACCACCTGATTGGTGGAAAATATTTCACTTGGATCGCTGAGTTGGCGAAATGAGAGTCGTTGATTGATTTTACTTGGATTGCTTAGTTGGAAGAATGAGAACCGTCGATTGTGAGAATTTATCACACAACGGTATTTTGCAGAAACCGTTGTGTAAAATCTAAAATTCAGATTGGTTGATAATTAGCGAAATAATCTTTTAAAATGACTTTTTAGACGATCAAACCTTACGGATGTTAAAATATATTGATTTTAGCCATGTAAAAAAATAATAAAAAATTTCAAAATTTATCTTCCTTGAGTTTTAAAGGAAATTGAGGTAAAAGTACAACTCCCTAAAACAAGATTCGTTGCCGATTAACGAAATGATTTTTTGAAATGATTTTTTCGACGATCAAACCGTACGGATGTTAACATATATTGATTTTAGCCATGTAAAAAAAATAATAAAAATAAAATTTATCTTGTTTGTGTTTTTAAGGAAAATGAGGTAAAAGTACTACTCCCTAAAACAAGATTCGATGCCGATTAACGAAATAAATTTTTTGAATAATTTTTTGGACGATCCAACCGTAGAGATGTTAAAATATATTAATTTTAGCCATGTAAAAAAATAATAAAAAATTTCAAAATTTATCTTCCTTGAGTTTTAAAGGAAAATGAGGTAAAAGTACAACTTCTTAAAACAAGATTCGTTGCCGATTAACGAAATAAATTTTTCAAATGATTTTTTGGGCGATCCAACCTTACAGATCTTAACATATATTGATTTTAGCCACGTAGAAAAATAAATAAATAAAATTTATCTTGCTTGAGTTTTTAAGGAAAATGAGGTAAAAGTACAACTCCCTAAAACAAGATTCGTTGCTGATTATCGAAATAATTTTTGAAATGGTTTTTTGGACGATCCAAATGTTAAAATATATTTATTTTAGCCATGTAAAAAAATAATAAAAAATTTCAAAATTTATCTTCCTTGAGTTTTAAAGGAAAATTTATCCAACCGTACGGATGTTAAGATATATCAATTTTAGTCATATGAAAAAATTATTAAAAAATGAAAAATGATTTTTTCATTTTTCACATCATTTTGGTTTTCCCCCTTTAATTTTCATTTCCCCCTTCCTTCTAATTTTCATTCCCCCCCCTTACCTCCCCCTTCCCCTTTCTTTAGATCTGACCCCTCTTCTTCTCCTCTTTCTACTCTTCCATGTCTCTCCCACGACTTTTCTCTCTGTCCTCTCTCTACATGGTTTTGCCGTGGATTAAGTGTGTATTATGATGGGTTTAGATTTTTGAGTTTTCAAACCCTAACCATCTCCCTCTACAATGTTGAAGATATAATTGGAATGATAATTTTGACGAGACCAAAGATGAGAGTATCGATAGTGCTTGGAAGGTGAGGCAATTTGCATTGATATTTACTAGTAGGCTTACCCCTCTTCCTCTTCTGCTCAGACATGGCCAATCTTTTTACTCCTCCATAAAATCCAATCTTCATCGCCGGTCATTCAAGAAACTCTTCAGTTTCCTATCCAGGTTCATATTTTATGTTAATTATTGGATTTTTGATGTACCCTTTTGAATTCTTGATAAATCTTGCTGACCCCTATTTGTGATTTGTGTGATTTCAGAAAGTTAGTTGTGGTATTAGAGAAATTGGTATTGGCCATACAGTAAACATTGAATTTTGTTCTTCTTGTTCTTGCTGGTTAAATGGAAATTACTAATTTTAGCTGATTTTGCAGGTAATTTGGGCTTTAAAATGGGCATCTGAATGAATTGGTAAATATATATGCTTTATTTGGAGTTTTGTTCTGATTATTTATGGGTTTTGGTTTAACTAATTGGAGATTTTTAAAATTGATGGTCCTCTATTTTGCACAAAAAACTCCTCTGTCTAAATTCCATAGTGTTTGTCAGCCATAATTTTGAGTATATGACACTTATATATGTGTGTTAATTTTGTGGTTGTTAAACACAGGGAATGTGCTAAAGAACCGATTAGGTTACACTCAGGTGCAGCAGAGAATAAGCTGAAAGCTCATATACAAGAAGTACTCAAATGCTGAGGGAGGAGCTGTTTCTCTTCTTCCACGGGCCACAGGTAGTAATAGATCAAATTAATTTATGACTTCCAGATGAAATTGGTGAGGGACACGTTTTCTGGCTATTACAGATAATTCAATGGTACAACTTCATACTTTGAGTCCGACATATACTGTGATGGTTATTTTCTGTGTGACCTTAATTTCCTTCTCCATTTCCAAGCTGAATAACTTGAAAATATGAAACATTTCAAATTGATCAGCTTCATACTTCTGCTAGTTTTTTTAAGAATACTAGCATATACTATTTGTGACTCTTACCTATTTTTCATACTTTCTTAATTCTTTTTCCACAAGTATTTTCGTTTGTAATCTAATATTTTCAGAGAAGCAAGCATGTTATTAACTTGATTGCAAATGATTCAGCAAAAACAATTTTCCTGTTATGAACGGCTTTTAGTATCTAGATTTCCTTGTCAGACCACATAATTGAATTATATAGTAGATATATCTACACAGGTTTTGTAGATTTTATCTAGATAATGGACATATGTATGTTATTTTGCAAAAGTTGTTCTGCCTATGCTACATATACTAGGAATGTTATGTTTTTTTTTAAAACCGACTGGATTCAGAACCGCCTTGTGCAGATCTAGGGCTGTGGTCTTGAAGCAGTTATCTTTATTAGTTTTGTTCTTTTAATGCATTATACATAACTGCACTTCATTTTAATACTAAAGATGTATAATGTTTATGATCCAGTGGCTTGAATCAGAAATGTTGCGGCTCACTCATCTTCATGATAGAGCAAGTGATTTAGGCAATAAGAAAAAATATCCTTTGCTGTTAATTTTATGTTTCGTTCTCTCTGGGTTTTTCTTCTTCTTTGAACATTGTAAACAATCATTATGGATAAGTTATATACACATGCTTATGGCAACACAGGTGATTTACCTTGTGATATAGTAGTATTTAATTCTTACTTCTGAAGATAATGATAGTGAAATTGACAGTAATAAACAAGGTTTGCTTCTCACCTATCTCTCTATAATATAAACACTATTATTCAATAATCTTTTTATAATTACAAAAAAGTCTTTTGTTTGTTCAGAAATGTGTATGAGGGATAAAGGCTCTGGCTTTAGCAGGAGAGGAAGGGAGCCAATATCTCCAGGAAGTAATGATGTAAATGATTCCTGGAGTGGTGACAGGAATATACTAGTAAGAATGGAGAAATTGATACTAATTTACTAGACTAATATATGTATGCTCTGTTTATATTATAAAGAATTAGCATTTTATCAATGATCATCAACAATAGGTATTGTCAAAGGTGGGTTCTACTTTAGGGATAGTAGAACATGGCGTTGAGTGTCGTATTTACCTTCATATGTACCTTTTCGGCAGGTAATTGCTCTGTGAACTCGTGTTATACTTTTCTTGCATTGAGTACATGAGATTTTACATTCAATATATGTTTATGAAGCTAGCCTTCCTGAAGATGAGTGTCATTATGCGATTTATGACTATGATTTTGTGACCGTAGAGAATTGGCAGAAGAGCAGAATTTTCTTCATTGAATGGTAAGTACAAAATGCAAGGTCTTAAATTTGCTTTATTTGCATTCCATTTCGTTAAGTTCATTTATTTATGATCTGTATATGGTTGTAAAGGTGTCCAAGGTAAGGAGCAAAATGATTTACGCAAGCTATAAAGACAGATTTAAGAGGGAATTCGACGGCATCCAGCTTGACTTGCAAGCCACTGATCCAACAGAAATGGGACTTGATGTTTTCAATAGCCAAGCTGATTAAAATGTGTACATTAATGAGCATTAGTAGAAATAGATTTTAAGTTATAATTGTAATTCTTGTAGAGAACCATTGTATTGTAAATTTAATTTCAATTGTGAAATAATAATTGAATTATTATAATACCATTTTATTTGAAAACTGGTTTAATTTAAATAATGAGATTAATTTTATAAACAGTTGTGTGAAAGCCACATTAAAAATGATAAAAACCGTTGTATGTCTCAGTGCACATAGTTTTTTTTAAAAACTGTTATCTTTTGATATTATTTGCAATGGTTTAAATCTTTTACACCATTGCGTAAAGCTGTTGTAAGCATAGCTAAAACACAATACCCAAAAAATAAAAAACCGTTGCGTAAAGTATCTCATACATTTATTTCTTAATAAAAACCATTGTGTAACTAGATGAAATAAATACATAAACTGTTGTAGGAGTCAATTCTCATAACACTATTTTTAACTATTGTGCCTGTAAATTGTTACAACGGCTAAAAAACTGTTGTTTGTAGAATATTATAAAGGGTCATATGCGTTGTGTGAATAAAAAGAGACAATGGTTTTATATTCGGTTGTGTGATGTATTTGTTACAATGGTGCGTAACCATTGTATGAGTGCCAAACACACCGCCCCCGGATAGACAACGAAAAATTCATTTTTTAGACAACGGTGGAAAATCATTGTCCGATTCAATATTTCTTGTAGTGATCGTCTGAAGATCTTTAGTTTTATTATACTTGTACATGTAGAGGTTTTAAGACGTTTGATCTGGTATAGTACTATGTTGTAATAAAATCTGAAATAGTTTATAAAACTAATTAGACTTTTGAATTGCAATAACTTATGGTTTGTAGTAGTGCGTGTTTCATACTATAACTTGTGATCGATCCAGTTGCATGCAGGGGGTCATATTTATCATTTTATTCTATTGTGCTTAGTAGATTATTATTTTTCATTTAGCGACTCTCAAATCTAGACCCCGAATTTGAAGGGCGTCACAATAAATTTGTATTTCGTGTCCATAATAATTGTGAGAAATATTGGTGGTAGCAAACAGTCAAACTTGAGTCGTTCCACTAACTTGAGTTCTGGTACCATGTCAAATAACCGATCACTCTAAAATCTTAAAATGTTAAAGAAAAATCAATTTCAAGATCTTATATTATTATTTTAATAGTCAATTGTGAGGGAATGTCATGTATAAATACGAAAACGTAGAATTATGTTTGATAAAGTTTATACACTAATAAAGGAACGTTCATACGAGTGTTCGGAATGTAATATAAACTGAAAACGGCGGTTAACGAAGATGAAAACGATATGAAAACTAAAGGAATGAGAAATGTATGATTTAACACACTATCAAAAAATGAAATTCTATACCAGAAATGAGATTTCCGTACACTCTAATAACTACTTCATTATACTAATATATATAATTAAGATTTCGATTTCTACTATCCGAAAATCATTAATCATGGACATCACTAATCATGGACCGAACGCCCCAAAGTAACCCCAAAGTAATACTGTATGTTCGAAAATAATACAGTGCTTGGGTGATGGAGTAACATATGCAATCCAAGCATCTGAGTTGCTGGCAGCACATTACAAGTTGACTGTGCTACTTTGTTTTTTCCCCGTATATTTTATACTACTTGGTGTTATGGGAATGTGAAAAGAGTCTTTATAAAAGTGAAACTTAACAGACAAGGGCTAATGATATTGCAAATATGTTTCCGCAGGTTAAACACCTCGTTAAAACCTATATTAAAGGAGGGGTGGCCCCACTTATCTTGCAACTAGCAAGCGACACGTAAAGTTCGTGAGCAATTTAAGAAAGGTGAAAAGCAAATCGAGAAATCAAACTACCGAATCTAACTCACAGGGAGATTCGAATTGACCAATCCGAATATTTGAGTGTTTGATAGATTTCCGAGATCGGAAATATCTACATATTCGATACTAAATCTCACGTGGATTCCATATTTGTTTTATCAATTGTTTGATATAAAACAGGAAGTGACTCATACGAGAGAAGGTAAACTATGAGTAGTAGTTTATTTGTACAGTGTTGTAGCATATTATATGGTTTTTAATGATATATATTAACTAACTTATTTTTCTTAAAAAATAAACTAACTTATCTATTATAATACGTCTAAAACAGATTTTTTTAGTGTATACTATGTTATAAGGAATATTTGGTTCGTAATTAAAGTGTTTGTTAATGTAAGCCAAAATATTTATTCAAAATAAAAATATTCAGATTAATAATTTCGTAATATAAGAGTATCTATAATGATAATTAGTAGAACAATTAGCTAAAATATGATCAATTGATAATTATGTAAAATTTTATTTAAGGAGAAGGGTGAAAACTCCAATAATATTATGTATAAATATGATATCAAAAAATTATATATAAGGGATTTAATGGTTGGACAAATTTAGCTAACCAAATATGATTATGTAAATATTTTGCTAGGAGAGCTATGATTGTAGTACTCCAAAATTTTATGTAATTTTCTAACTATTACAAACTAGACTGCTGATAGATAATTTAGTTTGGGATTTTATACAATTGGAGATGCTCTAAAATAAGAGCATCAATTGCAAAAAGGTAAAATCAAATACATCGTACAGTTTGAATTCTCTTTTTATTATTATTTTTGTTAACCCTCTTTCTCATTCCGATAATACATTCATGATTCTCGTAACAGTCATGAGGCGATGACTACTCTGAATATTTTTATTTGTGATCCAAAAAATGAAGCAAAAGACGAGAACGGATTTCTTGTGAAAGAAGTACATTGATATTTATCTTTTTTAATCAGAACATCTACCGTCCTGATCACCAACTTTGAGACCATAATGTAACATCTTCATCACTCTTAAAGAAAATTTGTGCTATACAAATAATACGTTTTCATTAATCTAAATAGCTTCTATATATTTTGGTATCAATTTATTAAATTCCAAGCCTTCCCCGTACAAACCCAGAACAAAATATCCCGTAAACCGGGACAAAATACTGGACCAAGCCCCTTGAATGTAAACGATACGCCTCCCATGCCGCCTATTCCAATTGCTTTTATTACAATTTTGTTATCATCCCCCCTCATCATGTTACACAGATACTTATTAATTTCCCCCGGTCCCACGCTCTTGTCCGCGCGTGTCACCCTCCCCAAAAAATATCTTCGTACGTGGACCGTGACTGTATACCGAAATTTATACATACACATGAATAAAATTAAAAACCAACCTATATGTGGTCCCCCCTCGTGACCACTAATCCCTACTTAATAGTTGCCACGTATCCCCTACATGATAAAATAATCATTTAAAAGTAAATATAAATGTCACAAATGGTCTGTCATTATATACTAAAAAAAATGTTATCGTACTCTTAAATAATTAGTACAAACAAACATTTCTTCCCTCAACTCGTGTAAACAAACCAGCTTAGTTGAGGTGAGGTACGGTGAGACTAGCCTGATTTAATGGACATCGCTGAGGACAACAACGTAATCGCACCGTTTGTTGTTAAGACTTATCAGATGGTTAATGATCCCACCACTGATAATTTAATCACTTGGGGAAGAGCTAATAACAGTTTTATTGTTGTTAATCCTCTTGATTTCTCTCAACGACTCTTGCCTGTTTTCTTCAAGCACAACAACTTCTCCAGCTTCATCCGTCAACTCAACACATATGTATGTGCATCGTATTTTTTGGGTTCTACAACTATTTCAGTGACCAGTTTGATATTTAATTGATTTTTTTTTGGTTTGGTATAGGGTTTTAAGAAGGTGGATCCAGATCGGTGGGAGTTTGCGAACGAGTGGTTTTTAAGAGGGCAAACGCAAATATTGAAGAACATAGCGCGAAAAAGGCACAACAAAAGTGGATTATTTTCACTAAACAAGTTTGATGATGAAGAAGACGAAGATTTATTAACAGAGATTGCGAGATTAAAGCAAGAGCAGAAAGAATTAGACCTTGAAGTGGAAGGAATGACGAAAAGATTAGAAGCTACCGAAAGGAGGCCACAACAAATGATGGCTTTTTTGTATAAAGTTGTTGAGGATCCCGAAATAATTTCAAGAATGATGCTAGATAAAGATCGTACAAGGAGAGTCGGAGAGAAAAAAAGAAGACTGATGACAATTTCTTCTTCTTCAACTTCATCTCATTCTTCGTCGGAAATGATGGCAACTACTTCATTCAAGAGTGAAGAGGAGGAGGAGAGGGGGACTGTAGGGTCCATTTCTTCGTCGGAAGGGAATTTTGATGGGATGTCTCCGTCAACGGAAACAGTAATGCCGGCTTGGTTGATAGGTCAAAGAAGACAACTTATGGTGATGGAAACGCAACCTATGGTTGCGCAAGGCGGATACAACGGAGTATCAGGATACTCCGTTGTATCTCCGTCTGGGGGTGGCGGTGGCAGCGATGATATGAGTTTTTTTGCCGGAACTTCAAGTCCATTGCCTTATCCTTTCTCACTGTTAGGAGGTGAATTTTAGTACTTATGTATTTTTACTGTCACTTTCTTTTTTGTTAATTATTAGATTCGGTTATGAATTTTAAATTTTAGTGCTCGAAAATTATTTAGAAAAACTAAAAGCATTAGTTGTGCCAACTGCTTTTCTATTGTTTCCCTGTCTACAAGTTGACAAGTTGATAGAATATAAAAAAGATAAATTAGGTTGTTGATAAGGGAATAAAAACAAAACAAAAATCTGAGCCCAAAAATATGAAAATCAAGATAAGGTAGTCCCAAATTCAATATGGGATAGAAAATCAAGAATACTGTGCTCTTAGTTGCTTAGATTGTCCACCTAACTGGCAGCTGCGGTTCGGTGGATTTTTCAGATACATTGCTACAACTCAATACATTGAACATGATTTATTTAAATTTATCAGTTTTTCAGGTTAAGTCAATTGTTAATAGTATAAATAGATATACTATTTTATTCGAAATAGTATATATAGATATATTAACATGATAAGTTTCGAATTCACTTTAACTAGTTATTAACATTAAAAAAGAAGACATTGATATTGTAACATCTATCTATACTATATTATACTATTATAAGCAGAACATCCTTTATTAGGTAGGTAATTGGTTGGTTCTTCGGTATACTTGTTTGTTACGGTAAACAACAACTGTCAGATCTAAAGATGAAAATAGTTGAATTTAATAATAAAATAATATTATATTAAGATTCAAACTGCTCTCATAAATTCAGGATTCGAATACCGTCAACAGCGTATTATATTTAAATTTTTAAATTTTTTATTTTTAACAATTTCTACAGGTTCAAAGTTCGAGTCACGTGAACAACATATTATATATTATATATTTTCAATCAAATCTCAAATTATCATAAAACATATATTATTATAACTTATTATTTTTTTTCAATTTATTTTTCAATTATTGGAAATCTATATTAATATATTAATAATTTTAAGATAAAATATATTATTAAAAAATATTCAAGTGTTAAAAGCAATTCAAGCATCACATATATTATCTGGAAATACGTATAAATTAGGATTTTTTTATTGTTAAACACGGGACTCGTAGTTTCACGAACGGCAGGACTATATACTCCCTCTGTCCCATTAAATTCTATACGTTATTTTTTGATACGCTTTTCAATGCTCATTTAAAACATAACTTCACAATATTTTTTTAATTTTTTTTTCTGAATAAAAGTTTCATGTTTAAACTTTTATTCAAAAAAAAATTTTGAAAAAAACATTATCAAACTATACTTTATAGTATAAATAGTAAACGTCTAGAATCAACGGTAAGGAGGTTGTATGTTTGACGAGGAACATCCACCCATAAAGAATAAGGGTTAAGCTAAGAGTTGCATACAATATTTTGCTACATGAATGTTGGTAGAATCTAGGGTTAAGATGTCACAGGGTTGTACTTGTCCTCTTTTAACTTGCTCTAAATGGTCAAATTTCATTCACCGTACAAGATCTTTGAGCCCCTGGACCTGGAGTACATATTGTATGTCATTTTTCAGTTATTAGATGTAGCAATTATTATCTAGGTTATAATATATACTTTTCGTGTGTACCTAAGTTCATTAGAAGAAATAAATCATGGAATATATTGCGTCATACGTTCAGATATGTACTGTCTATGTCGCCTACTGCATTTTGTTAATTGGCAGAGTCTTCTGTATCATTCTGCAGATGACCGGAAAGCGAATATATATTCTACAGCTCGATTTATCAATTTTTATTACATTATTTTCTACTACTGTTTCTGAATATTTGTATCATGAACTATGAGTACGTTGCTTTGCAAAATTAAAGAGGACACACTTTCAAACACTACTTTTACGAGTAACCAACTTTGATTTTTTGGGGGTCGCTCGGCATTCGCGGTTTCACAGAAGTCTATCTCAAATTCAATGAATGTGCTATAATTGTGGATTTATGAGTTGGTCAGGGGTCTAGCCTGAGATTGTGTCAAAAGATGAACAAGTGGGTTCAATTCGTTTTGTGATTGGTAGTGTGGGATTTAGATGCATGGGTTGATGATTGGGGAAAGGGCAGTTAGAGGTCCAGATCAATTTGGAATCTTGTATTACAGCTGGGATCATAATCCTTCTTAAATTTACATTTGCTTACCTATGTCAATATGTGGGTTCGTAGCTTATTTAGAATTATAAATGCCTTGCCTCTACATATGATTTTCGACAAGATTCGAACTCTATGTCTTCCCTATGGGATTGATGAAGATATGCAAGATAAATCGACTGTTAAACGTATGATATGCGCGTCTTCTTAAATTTTTTTGTTATTTCAAGACGCACGAGGTAATTCATGTATGATAAGATGTGCTATTTAGATTCGATAATAAGTATCTAATATAGATATGTGTTTAACTGTAAGTCTTAATAATAATTTAAAAATATACATAATTTTGACTTATATTAAGTGTCCAAATTTGAGTGTATAATATGTTCGATTATTAAGTGTACGACCCAGATGATGAAGGTCAGTCACATAAATCATAAGATTAGCTTGATAGACTTCTTTAAAAACCTAATAGCAAATCTATATGCATAACCCCGTCCTAGTACATCAATCACATGAGTGAATGGGCTTTTAAATGGGCGAATCAAATGAAGCCAAGTAAGCAAATTGATGTACAAAACAATATGGACAATATATACGTCAGTGATAGGTAGGTACACATAAATCCAACTGTATCATAATCATCCCCGCAATGTCCCAGACCCACTTTATTGTCCCTTTGGTGCACCTCAAGGACAGCTCCTTTGGCGATCATGTTATCACATTATCTATACGTTAGAAAGTCGGTTATGGTTAGGGAAGAGAACTGGTACTGCATGCTATGGACGGCCACAATATTACTGCCTGCCACAAAACATATCTGGCATATCCAGTACCCAAGAAGGCTATGAACTCAAGAGTCAAGAAACGAGTTAAATATTAAACCATCGTTCAGGTGAATATATATATCACTTTATTTATTAATTTAAACTAGTAATCATTTGAATTACTATAGTAATAATATATATCAAATGGATACCTGTGTATTTGAGAATTAAAAATTATTTTTATTAAGTTTTATACATTTTTTATTACTACTACTACAATCAAATAAAAAATTATGAATTCTAGTATTTTAGATAATATATTTTGATTTTTAAAATTTAATCTACTATTTATTTTTAAATTTATAGTTATTTTATTCGATTAAAATTAACATAATAGTATATAGACTTTATAAAATCTACATATATAATCTTAAATATTAGAATTCATGACTTTTTATTTGGTTGCACCAGTATTCAAAAAAAATGTAAAGAACTACATAAAAATAATTTTTAACTCTCGAGTACATATTTAGAGATATCTGTTTGATATTTTTTACGACTTCAGTGATTTTAATGATATCTCGTTGAGATCTCTGACTAAAGTGATATCTGATATTCACTTGAGTGACCGCTTTGATATTTAACCCGTCAAGAAACATGAAGCATGGCTTTTTTATTCCGACAACCTGAAAATCTAGGGGATAAACGACCGAACAACAAACTTGGTCGCTTTTAAAAAAACAAAAAACCCAAAGATTACCAACATCGGTCGGATTTGGTGGTCAATAAAAAACCTATTCTTTGTAGTGAAATCTATTATATATAAGAGGAAATCCAAGAGTACCCTAAAAACTTGTTAAAGTTAAAATTTGAGGCATATTGGACAAAAAAAATGCTCCAACAATGTCCTAGTGGTGTCTTAAAATACTAGAACATTTATCATGTGCCTCATTTTTAAGGCATCATTAAGAACAAGTCTAATAATGTCCTATTCATTGTCTTATAAATATAATAAAATATAATGTCCTAATGATTTTGGACAATATTTTTGTACATCAAGTCCAATAACTTGCCTTATATTTGTGTGTTATTATTAAAATAATAATATATTTGAATTAGAATTAAAGGGAAAGTAAATGATTAGAGGAAAGAGATGTGTAAAAAGGAGGGAAGTAATATTTTTATTGAAATAAATGATACCGCGCATGCACAACAGTGCCTAAAAATGAGGCATGTAATGAATGTTCTAGTATTTTAATGCACCACTAGGACATTGTTGGATCACTTATTTGCTGAACATGCCTTAATTTTAGTTTATGACAACATTATAGGGCACTCTTGGAATCTAAGCATGCCTTATTTCATTTATTTCAATTAAAAAATTATTTCTCTCCCTTTTTACACATCTCTCTCCTCTTATTATTTATTTCCTACTCATTATAATCAAATATATTATTATTTTAGTAATAAGGCACAAATATAAGGCATATTGTTGGAATTGATATACAACACAAATTGTCATAAATCACTAGAACACAATTACCTATTATATTTATAAGTTTTTTACAAGGACATTGTTATACTTGCTCTAATACAATAACTGGGGGTTTGTCTATTATATATATAATACAACAATATGGGGGTTTGATGAGAAAATTAATTAATATGACAATTATACCTTTACATTAATATCTATATAATATTTATTTCACCTCATCATTCATTTATTAAAAAATATTAATTGTTGTATAATTAATATGTGCATACATACATTAATACATACATCCATGCATACATATATACATTATTATAAATTAATATATGCATACATACATTCATACATATATATATACATACATACAAACCTGCATATATACATACATACATACATACATACTTACATATATGCATGCATACTTACATTGTTGTGCAATACATGCCTGTACTTTAACAAGACTAAGTCAAATTGACAACCCTAAGTAAGTTGTATTGTAATCTTAATTTGTATTTTGTACTTGTAACATTTAAAGTCCGTAAGAACGTCAAAAGAGCAGACTAAAGTCTTTTTCTTTAACAGTGTCAAGCCTAAGAATTCTATCTGGAAGAAGATCACGAAGATCATGCCTCAGAAGAATTATGAAAAAGCTTGGAGTTGAATAAATCTGTTTTGAGAAAAATATTCTAAGTCAAGATCTCTACAAGTCACAGATTGAGTGTTATAGCGAAGTCACTCGAGAACTCCAAATGACTTATAGGGAACTCAAAAAAGCTACTAGAGAACTCAAAGATATCGACAAGTCAAATTGAAGACATGAAGATTGGAGATATCGATAAGTCAATTCTTCATTAGAGAACTCAAAGTTATCGACAAGTCAAGATTCATTAGAGAACTCTGAGTTATCGATAAGTCAAATTTTACTAGAGAATTCAAAGATATCGACAAGCCAAAGTTCACTAGAGAACTTTGAGTTATCGACAAGTCAAATTTGATTAGAGAACTCTGAGTTATCGACAAGTCAATATGTCACTAGAGAACTCAGAGATATCGATAAATCAAAGTGAAGATATGAATATTAGAGATCTCGATAAGCCAAATTCTCTTATAGAGAACTCAGAGACCTCTACAAGTCAAATCAACTATGGAGTATTGGAGATCTCGATAAGCCAATATACTTATCGAGATGGCAAGATCTCTATTGCCTAACTGGAGATCTCGAGGTAAATCTCAAAGTACAATTTGCAGACTAGTTCAATATCCAAGATTAACAATCAACAAACAATCCAACAAGTTGGATTAACAAGTCTACAAAAAGCAGCTTGAAGAGTGTGCAAGATCAAGGGTGAAGATTAATTGACAAAGGAAGATCAAAGTTAACACAGTATGCAAAGATATGCTAAGCCAGAATTGAAAGATATACTTTTCCTAAAATGGAAATGATAAGTGACAGTTTACTAAAGTTAATAACTTGTCTTATTATACATTGTGTAAACCAGTAGTTAACTGTGATATAAAGTTAACACTGGTCCTTTGTTACTTGTAACAATTAGATCAGGATTTCTTGTATTCTCTCAAGATAGAAGCTAAGCTCTTTAACAACAAAGAGCCTAGAAATTTTATAGCAAAACATTCTTAGTTTTAATATAAAAATTAAGTGAGTTTTAAAAGATATGTGTTATTTCATAACTGCATGTTTTATTTCTGTTATAACACATCTTACTGCAAGATTTGATTTACTTTGTTCAAAACCAAAACAGTTCAAAAAAGTATAAAAACAGTAAAACACATTCACCCCCCCTCTGTGGGTAATTCATTACCTAACAAGTGGTATCAGAGCAAACTCTGAAAGTAAACAGATTCAAGATCTTGGAAGAATGAATACACAGAAAATCAGTAGCATTAAACCTTTAACAAAGCTAACTACACTGTTTGGATAAAGAAAATGTTGTTGTTTATCAAGATGGCCAATCCACTCTACATTCAGATTCTCAAAAATAGGCCCTTCACTCCTATGGTTAGAGTTGAGGAATGTACAGACGGTGATATAGTTATTCCAGCTCATTATGCTCCAAAAGACCCTGCTGAGTACTCTGAGCCTGAGAAAGAAAAAGTTTCCCTGGATAGTGGCTTGCAACTTATTTTGATTGAGTCACTTGACAATGTAATGTACAACAACATTGTCAAATGTGACACTGCTAAGCAGATCTGGGAGAAGATTGAAATACTCTGTGAGGGAACTGAAGAAGTTAGATCTAATCAAAGAATGATACTGATTTCACGGTATGAGGGTTTCATGGCTAAGCCAAAAGAAAGTATCACTGATGTGTTTGAAATGTTCAATAAGCTGATAAATGACTTGTAGCTCCATGACAAATACTATGAAGCTGAAGAAGTGAATCTGATTGCTTACACATTCTGACAATTTAGAACAAAAAAATTCTGCAATCAGAGAAGGGAGAGATCTAAACAGGATAACACTGGAAGTTCTTTATGGAATCTTAAAAATATATGAATTAGAAATGATTCAAATAAAATCATTAAGAGCATGTCAAGGGCATCTTGTAGATGGTTCAAGTGCTCTAATTGTCAATGAAAGTCAGACCTCTAATGATGAGGCAAGATCCCAGACTCCAGTTACCTCAACTAGTGAGCAAAGAACCAATGATTCATAAGAACAAGTCATTCTGGAATTGGAAGAAGATGAGTTCTACACATTGGATGAACTTGATGAGATTGATCAGTCAATGGCCTATTTGGCAAGAAAGTTCTCTAACATTAGAGTAAAGAAGCCAAGATTCTTCAAGGGTAAAGGATAATCATTCAACAAAGACAGTAGCTGGAAAAGAAAGGGGAAGTACACATCTGATAGCAAAAATGGTTACAAAACTGGATCTGCTGACAGATCAAAGATAAGATGCTTCAATTGTGATGAACTAGGCCATTTTTCTACAGATTGCAGGAAACCCAAGAAAGCAAAGAAAGAGAAAGCTTATCTTGAATTGGAAGTAAAGTATGAAGCTCTTCTGAAGAAATAACAAAGCAAAGCTTATATTGCAAAAGGAAAATGTTGGGATGATTCTGATAATGATGAAGATGAGAAAGTTGGAAATTATGCACTAATGGCCTTGGAGCAAGGAGTCATCCTCATCAAAATCACAGGTACCAACTCTCACTACCATTGATTTAAATGTGAGTCAATATAAGGAAACTGTAGAGAAGATGAGCACATAAATGTTTCACATACATACAAGTATGGTTGCTAATAATGAAGAAGTTAACAGACTGATAAAGATAAATGAGAAGATTGAAAGTGAGAAACAAGAAGTTAAATTGTTGTTGGTAGAGCTTGAAGCTGTAAGACAAGAGAATGCATATCTCAAGAACAAGCTCAAGTGTGCAAGTGAGATTGAAGCAGTGTTAAGGGAGAAACTGGAAAAGAATGAGGTGGAGTTGAAGTCCTTCAAGAATGCATCTGAATTGGTTGGACAATACCATGAGAAAAACAAGACATGTGCAAATATTGCTATTGGTCTTGATTATGATGCCTTGAATAGCAAAAAGAAAAATATAGGTGACAAGGAAAAAACAACAGAGAATGAAAATGTTCCAACACTCCTGAAAAAGGTTGATTCACCTATGTTCAAGGCATGTGAAGTTAACTTCGATGAAGAAGAGTTGATTATTAAGCAAGAAATTGCTGATGAAGATAATGAGAAGAAAAATGCAGAACCAACTCAATCTTTCAAAACTGAAGAAAAGCTCATGGACAACCAAGGTTCCAAGACACTTGTCAAAGAAACCAAAACTGAAGATGCAAGAAAGAAGAAGAAAAATAGAAATAGGAAAATTGGGATAAACAAAAGCAACAACTTTTCTTATATTGCAGATGCTTCAAGAAAGAAATGTTAAAAAAGTGGCTTTGTGAATCATCTAACTCACCTTTGTAAAAAGGTTGTAAGCAAGCCAATTGAAGGAGCCTGCAAATACAATAAAGCAGATGCAAAAGATCCCTACTCATTCTGTGACAAGTTTGATTGCATCCCTTACAACTTAAAAGTGATAAAAAGTTGCCACAAACTGAGAGTAGAACTTAAAGAAATAAAAATTGGGCCTACATCAGATAGGGAAAATGCACAACAGTCAATGAATTCTATTTTATTTGAAACTACGCATTCTACTTCTGCTAAATCACTTAACAAGAAGAAAGTACCCAACACTGCTTGGGTTGTTGAACATACTTAAAACTCATTGTGTGCTGGGCAAAATAAAGAAGGTCATATGGATTATATACAGTGGGTGTTCTAGACATATGACAGGTTGTAAGGCCCTGCTATCACAGTTTGAGGAGAAGGCTGACCCTTTGGTGACCTTTGGAGACAACAACAAAAGATTCACAATGGGATATGGCAAGATTGTTTCTGGAAATGTTGTTATTGATGATGTAGCACTGGTAGCTGGTCTTGAAGTGAATCTTCTCATTGTTAGTCAATTTGCAGACAAAGGTTTTGGAGTTTTATTCAACAAAGAAGAATGCACTTTTATCAGCAAGAAAACTGGTGAAGTTGCTCTGAAAGGAGCAAGAAAAGGAAGCTTGTTTGTTGCAGACTTGGACTCAACAAATAAGGATGGTATTTATTGCTTCTACACCAAGGCATCAGAAGAACAAAGCAAGCTATGGCATAAAAAGTTTTCTCACTTAAATTTCAAGGCAATTAACACTTTGGTCAAAAAGGAGTTAGTAAGAGACATGCCTAATCTGGAGTTTGCCCAAGTTGAAGTTTGTGAAGCTTGTAAAAAAGGAAAAATGAAAAGATCAAGTCACAGTCAAAAACTGTGAATTCTATAGATGCACAATTGCAACTTATTCACATGGATTTATTTGGACCAGTAAATGTCTTATCAATTTCAAGAAATAAATATGCACTTGTGATGATGGATGATTTCTCAAAATACACATGGGTAGAATTTATGCACTCTAAAGATGAGATTCCACACATCATAATTGAGTACATCAAGGAGATAGAGAAACAGGCTGAAGATCATAATTGTGTAAAAATATTGAGAAGCGATAATGGAACAGAATTCAGGAATGTAACATTGAGTGAATTCTGCAAAAGCAAAGGCCTTGTTCAAGAATTCTCAGCTGCTAGAATACCTCAATAAAATGGAGTAGTTGAAAGAACATAACATTAGTTGAAACTACTAGAACAATGCTACAAGATGCCAAGTTGCCAACAAGTTTTTGGGAAGAGGTTGTTAACACTACATGCTATATTCAAAACAGATATCTCATCAACAAGGCTCATGGAAAATCACCTTACTCAATCATGTCTAAGAGAAAGCCTACTGTAAAGCATCTTCATGTGTTTGGAAGAAAGTGCTACATCTTGAAAGACAACTCTGAATATGTGGAAAAATTTGACTCAAAAGTTATTGAAGTAATTTTTCTGGGATATTCATTGAAGAGAACTACCTACAAGATCTATGTGATTGATCAAAAGAAGATCATGGAAAGCACATATATGACTTTTGATGATGAAAAGTGTCCAGGCTTGGAATGTCTTAATGAAAATGAAGCTGATGCCCTTGCATTAGAAAACCTCAATATTTATAGTGATTCTGATTTCGAAGATGAAGTCAATGTACAACAGATGTTGAATGAAGAGTCTACTGAACAGGAAAAATATGGAAATGGAAGCTCATCTCAAACACTTGAATTTGATAGCACAAACTTAGGGGGAGAAAGAGAAGAAGGATCTAGTAGTCATACCAATAATGAAGAATATGATAAAAGCACAAGTCAACAAACTCATACAAGGAAGTGGGATATAAGTCACACTAGAAAAGTAATCATTGGTGATCCTACTGCTGGTGTGAAGACTAGAAGTGCAACTTCTAATGAGTGCCTACATGCATGCTTTCTGTCTCAAATAGAGACCAAGAAAACTGAAGAAGCTCTAGTGGATCCTGATTGGATATCTGCAATGCAAGATGAGCTTAATCAGTTTGAAAGAAACAAAGTTTGGGAGTTAGTTCCTATACCAAAGAATAGAAGCATTATGGGAATAAAATGGGTGTTCAGAAACAAGATGGATGAAAATGGTATAGTTACCAGAAACAAGGCAAGGTTGGTTGCAAAAGGCTACTCACAAGAAGAAGGAATTGATTATGATGAAACTCCTGCTCCGGTTGCAAGACTTGAAATAATATGGATTTTTCTAGCATTTGCTGAACATTCAAATTTTAAAGTGTATCAAATGGATTTCAAGAGTGCCTTCCTAAATGGTGAGTTAGAAGAAGAGGTTTATGTGCAACAACCACCTGGCTTTGAAGATCCAGAATTTCCAAATTTTGTGTACAAGTTACTCAAGGCTCTATATGGACGAAAGCAGGCACCTAGAGCTTGGTATGATACATTGTCAGAATTCCTACTAAAATATGGTTTTATTAGAGGTACTATAGACAAGACTCTCTTCTACAAGAAACATGGTGAAGATATGATCCTAGTTCAGATCTATGTGGATGATATCATCTTTAGTTCTACAAATGAAAAGCTTTGCAAAAGATTTTCTAAGCTTATGCAAAGTGAATATGAAATGAGTAAGATGGGGGAATTAAGTTACTTTCTTGGACTTTAAGTTAGTCAAAGAAGTGATGGAATCTTCAACAGCCAAGCTAAGTATGTCAAAGACTTATTGAAGAAGTTTGACATGGTTGCTTTTTCACCTGCATCTACACCTATGTCTACTGCAACAAAATTGGATGAAGACGAAAAGGGAAAAAGTGTAGATATTTTAAGCTATAGAGGAATGATTGGATCATTGCTTTACTTAACTGCAAGTAGACCAGACATCATGTTTGCAACATGTCTATGTGCAATATTTCAAGCCAATCCAAAGGAATCACATTTGATGACTGTAAAGAGGATTTTTAGATACTTTAAGGGGACACCAAACTTGGGATTGTGGTATCTTAAGGGAACTGGTTTTAAAGCTATTGGATACACAGATGCAGATTTTGCTGGATGCAGGGTTGACAGAAAGAGTACTAGTGAAAGCTGTCAATTTCTTGGACAAAGACTTGTATCATGGTATAGCAAGAAACAACAATCTGTATCAACTTCTACAGCAGAGGATGAATACATAGTTGCAGGAAGTTGTTGTGCTCAAGTGCTTTGGATTAGAAATCAACTAATGGATTATGGCATAGTGTTACACAAAATTCCTATCATGTGTGACAATACTAGTGTTATATCTATAGTAGCTAATCCAGTTAATCATTCTAGAACAAAGCACATTGATGTAAGGTACCATTTTATTAGAGAACATACTACAAATGGTACCATTGAGCTCATTTTTGTTCCAACAGAAAAACAATTAGCTGATATTTTTACTAAACCTTTGGATGAAGCAACTTTCACTAGACTTGTAGGTGAAATTGGAATGCTTAATTCTTCATCCTAAGGCAAGAACTCAGCTAATGTGTTGCAGCAGATTAATTTCTGGCAAATAAAAAATAATTTGATTTAATTGGAAATTAACTGAAATATGAATTATAAATATTTCAGAAATCTCTGCATATTTATTTTTCAAAACAAAAATTTTTGCTTGAAATTTTACAATTTCTAAGTAAACTACTCAGTTGTTAATTTATATCTTTAATATGTATAATTAACACAAGGCATAATTAAGCTGATCAAAAGTATATAAAGAATTGAGTTATCGATAAGTCTAACTGACTTATCGACAAGTAATTTTAAGACTTCTCGAGTGAGTTCTCGATAAGTCAATTCACGGACTTCTCGAATGACTTCTCGATAAGCTTTATTATGACTTATCGATAAGTCCTTGTAGAGTTCTCTAGTAGTGTTAATTCACAGAGTTCTATACAAGTATAATTTTTAGACTTATCAATAACTCAGAACTGAATTAATTTAATTTAATAAATTATTTTGGTAAAATACTTTTGGAAAATTTATTCTAATTTTATTTTGAATTTATTCAAATAAAAGTTGGAATTAATTCAGTCCACTTCTTGACAAACTGGGTATTTATTTGACATCTTGATAAGTCAATTTTAGTTCTCTATAAGAGTAATTCAAAATGACTTCTCAATATGTTTTTCACTTCTTAAATTGACTTCTCGATAAGCATATTCCAAATGTTTATTTCTGACTTCTCGACAAGTCATTTGCTTTTACTATAAATACCCAGACATCTCGATACATATACATACTTACAACTTTCGAGATCTCAAGTGACCTATCTTTTCAATCCAAAACCAATTTCTCTCTCGTTTTCACTTCTTTCTCACTAATTTCTTTTACCCACTAAACTTCATACTCATATCAATGGCAACCAACAATATTGTTCATCCCCAAGGAGACCAACTTTCTTGCATTTATGGATGCAAAGCAAGCCCCTGAGATTTTCCAATGTTTTGTCAAGTTCCTATCTGAGACCTACTTTGTAAGGGCTCTCACTGCTAATCCTGTGTTGTATTTGGATGTGTTAGGGAACACAACAACAACAAGGACTGTTGTGCATGAGAATCAAGCTGCAACCATTGTGATAAACTGCACAATCAAGGGACAACATGTGGAGATTCTTGAGGATGATGTCAATAAGGCTTTGGGCATTCCTACTGATAAACTGGTGGAGGCTCCAACTCAGGATGAGCTATATGAATTTATGGACTTCATCAATTATTCTGAGAAGATCAACCTGGCCAGCATGAACAAGAAAAATTTAAGAAGTGAATGGTCATTTTTGTTTGACTCTATGATAAGAGCATTCACCTGCAGGAAGTCAGGATTTGACAACATATCAAGTGTTGTCCAGAAGCTGGTTTACTCAATGGCCACCAACAAACAGATCAATGTAGGACACTACATACTGGAGGAATTGAGCACCAGGCTAAAAATGCCATTGGAATCAAGAGGTAAGGAAATTTTTCTACCTAGATTTATTATGTCAACTTTAAACTCTAAAGTAAATGACATACATATGCTAGAAGGAGTAAATACGTCACTAATGGGAAATTGTAAGCAAGTATTTAAAATTTTATTTGGATCACTTCTTACTAAGAATAAGGTTCCAGTAAGTCTTAAGTTAACACCTTTCATGATTGAAAGATTTAGGACGCATCCTTATTCTATGCCAGATATGAGAAGTAGTGCAAATCAACCTAGTGCAACAATGGTTCCTGAGCCTGTGGAAGTACAAACACAGGCACACCCACAGGAACCTACCCATGTTGAGCCTGTTCCTTCAAAACCATTAGTAGCTAGGAAGCCAAACACCTCATCTTCTCAAAAGGATGAGGTGAGTAAAAGGAAGAGAAATGAGGTAACCTTAACAGTTATAACTGAGAATGGTGAGGATCAAACTGAAGCTAAGTCACCCTTGGTCAAGAGATCAAAGAAGAGTAAGAAATCTGAGCTGACCACTCAAGCCACCTCTGTATCCTCCCAACAGGGTGCAGTTGTAAACATGGGGACTAAACAAACTCTAGATACATCCTCTTAACATGGTGTGTCTATTGAAAAGATCATTCACCCCAATACACCTCGTACAGAGTCTGCACAGCCTGTATTTGAAGCAATTCAAGTGTATGGTAGGAGAAATAAGGATGACACACATAGTGAGGAGACATCTTTTGAAGCTCCCTTATCCTTTCAGGGGGAGCTGCCAACACTCACTACTGAGCAACAACTTCTAATCTCATAAATTTCTTCTCTACGTAAAGAACTGGAATCCAATTTTCAAGTGCAAATTAACTCAATTGACTTGATTCAAGCAACCTTGCTTACCACCCAGACACTACATTCAGATGGTAAGAGGCTACTAACTGGGGTAGACCTTGATGACACCAAGACAAAGTCATGAAGATGGTTAGGGAAAAGATGGACCAAATTATCCCCTCTCAAACTGAGATCAAAAACCAATTCAAAACCTTCTCAGAACAAATGTCAAGGTATGCTCTCAGTGGGATTGATAAGAGTATAAATCAGCTAAAAGAATCCTTTGTAGCCTTGCACAAGGTAGTTCAAGATCACATCACTAAATCCAATAACACAAGGTGGAAGTTGGATCAAATGCACACTGCAAGATACACTCCTTCACCTCTAGTCATGGATGAAATTCAGAAAGTTGTGCAAGCTACATTTGGACCATCTACTAGTATCTCTACATCAAGCTCTCATCCACCTGCATCTACTTCAACAAATCTTCAAATTCAAGCACTTCAACAACAAGTCTCCACACTACAAACATCAAATGATCAGCTCACAGCTCAAGTGCATGCTCTCACCACACTGGTGCAGAGTCAAGAGGCAGACATCCAATCCTTGTGGGACTCTCACAAACACCTAAAAATACAAAATTCAGTTGCTTTGTGGGCCATCATGGGTAAGCTTAATATTCCATTGCATGCACTACCTGAAGCTGTGGGGCCTGAAATTCCTACTCCCCTTCTCATGCCTGCCAACAAGACTAAAGGGGAGATAGATGCTAGGCTAGCATAATCAAGATCATCTATTCAACATATCCAAGGTGCTGAAAAAAGCTTAAGTCAAGAAGGTCCTTGATCAATGAGTAAACTATTAAACAAATCAGTATTTGAGCACGACCATGCATTTTATAGTCTTAATCAATCAAGAGGCCAATAATATCACTCCTTTAATAAAGGAGGGCTAAATCCCATCTAGATCATTCATATTTCTCATACGATTCATAATGTACCCAATGTCTACTTTTATTATTACCCAGTCAAGGATAACTTTTAATAGTATCAAAGTATATTAATTCTCGTATAGAAATATAATGATTTCAGGTCAAAGGACCAATACATCATTATCACTGTGAGATTAACTTATGACACTATAAACATGTAGTATCTCAAAACGGGTCAATCCAGCACCATGTATTTAATACATGTGCCTGTGTTTTGACTTTAGTATCACCATACCTATGACCAATGAGATGTGATCATCAGCCAACAAACACACTAGTCTCAATATATTTATTATCGTCCCTTAACAATAATACTTGACTAGGGACCTTTAGAAATATCAATACTATTCTCATAATCTCATTTCTAAGTCACGTACTTAGAGATATAGATTTACATATCATATTCCAAGGACATTTATTAATCTAACATCTTATCGTAGAAAATAAAGATATAATAAATTACTAAAGAATAATCCATATAATCATAATTAATAATTCAAATGTTTCATATATAAACATAATAGTGTTGTTTCTGGGGCACAAACACTAACAATCTCCCACTTGCACTAGAACCAATCACCCATGTATCTAATACCAATGGAACTAGTATGACCTTCGTGCTTTTGATGCGACAAAGCCTTAGTCAGCGGGTCTGCAATATTATCATCAGTATGCACTTTACATATATGTATATATCCTCTTTCATTAATCTCTCAAAATAGGTGATATTTCCTAAGTATATGCTTTTCCTGGGAATGGGACCTTGGTTCTTTAGCCTGCGCGATGGCTCCATTATTATCACAGTAAAGATCAACTGGATCTGTGATCCATGGAACCACACCAAGTCCCGTTATGAATTTCCATATCCAAACAGCCTCTTTGGCTGCTTCACTGGCAGCAATATACTCAGCTTCCATTGTAGAAACAACTACTGTCTCTTGCTTTGAACTCTTCCAGCTTACAGCACCTCCATTAAGGTAAAACACAAAACCTGACTGAGATACTGAATTGTCTCTGTCTGTCTGAAAGCTCGAGTCAGTGTAACCCTTTACAACCAACTTCTCATCTCCTCTATACACCAAGAATGAATCTTTAGTCCTTTTCAAGTACTTAAGAATATTCTTGACAGCTGTCTAGTGACCCTCACCAGGATTAGACTGGTATCTGCTCGTCATGCTCAAGGCATACGAAACATCAGGACGAGTACATATCATCGCATACATTATAGATCCAATTTCCGAAGCATACGGAACTTTGCTCATACAGCCCTTATCATCTAATAATTCAGGGCAGTTTTTTTTGAGATCAATATCCCATGAGATATTGGGACATATCCTCTTTTTGCCTCTTGCATCCCGAAATGATGCAATACTTTGTCAATGTATGTACTCTGACTTAGGCCAAGTAATTTCCTTGATCTATCTCTATAGATCTTGATCCCTAATATATAGGTAGCATCACCTAAGTCCTTCATCGAGAAACTATTTCCCAACCATGTCTTAACAGCCTATAAAAAAGGTATGTCATTCCCTATTAGTAATATGTCATCTACATATAGTACTAAGAATGCCACATGGCTCCCGCTAACCTTCTTGTAAATACATGGTTCATCTTTATTTTGAATAAAGCCAAATTCTTTGACTGTTTCATCAAAACGACGATTCCATCTCCTTGAGGCTTGCTTCAATCCATAAATAGATCGAAGCAACTTACAAACCATCTTAGCAAACTTGGGATCGACAAAACCCTCAGGTTTTATCATGTATACATCCTCTTCAAGGCTCCCATTTAAGAAAGCGGTTTTGACATCCATTTTCCAAATCTCATAGTCGTAGTAAGCAGCTATTGCTAGCAAAATCCTGATGGACTTGACCATAACAACTGGTGAAAAGGTCTCATCATAGTCTATACCATGAGCTTGTTTGAAACCTTTTGCCACCAGTCGTGCTTTATAGTTCTATACGTTACCATCCATGTCAGTTTTCTTCTTGAAAACCCACTTGCATCCTATAGGTTTTACCCCTTCAGGTGGATCAACTAAAGTTCATACTTTATTTTGATACATGGATTCCATTTCGGATTTCATGGCCTCTAGCCATCTCTCGGAGTCTGGACTGTTCATAGCATCTTGGTAGGTAAGAGGCTCATCATTATCTATGAGCATTACATCATCATCTTGAGTCAAGAGAAATCCATAATATCTCTCTGGATCATGACGAGCCCTACTAGATCTACGAACAACCTGTGTTTCCGGAGTAGGAATATCTTGATGTACTTCCTGCCCATTTTCCAACTCTGGTTCATTATTATTTTGTACAAGTCAATCTTCATCGAGATCTATAGTCCTCCCACTAATTTTAATTGAAAGTAACTCTCTTTCAAGAAATACAGCGGTTCGAGCAACAAACACTTTGTTCTCGGTAGGATTATAGAAACTATACCCTTTAGTTTCTTCATGATATCCCACAAAATAACATTTATCCGATTTTAGTCCCAGCTTGTCAGATACCAAGCGTTTCACAAACGCTTCGCATCCCCATACTTTCATAAAAGACATGCTGTGAAGTTTTTCAGTACACATCTCATATGGAGTCTTTTGAACCGATTTAGTTGGAACTCGATTTAGTGTATATGTAGCCGTTTCTAGAGCATAACCCCAGAAACTTATTGGAAGATCTGCTAGACTCATCATCGATCACACCATGTCCAACAAGGTACAATTTCTCCTCTCAGAAACTCCATTCCATTGAGGCGTTCCAGGAGGAGTAAATTGTGATACGATACCACACTCCTTCAGGAAACCTTTAAACTCGAGGCTTAAGTATTCTCCTCCATGATCTGATCGTAAAACTTTTATACTTTCCCCTGTTTGCTTTTCCACTTCAGCTTTGTATTCTTTGAACTTTTTAAAAGAATCGGATTTGTTCTTCAAAAGATACACATATCCATATCTACTGAAATCATCAGTAAAAGTAATGAAGTAGTAAAAGCCACCTCTTGCCATCGTACGCATTGGACCATATACATCACTATGTATAAGTCCTAATCGTTCGGTGACCTTTTCACCTTGTCCAGTAAAAGGAGCTTTAGCCATTTTGCCAATGAGACAAGATTTGCATTCTTCGTATGATTCAAAATCAAACTTATCCAAGTAACCATCTTTATGTAATTTGGAAATGTGTTTCTCATTTATGTGACCTAAACGACAATGCCAAAGGTATGTTTGATTTGAGTCTTTCATCTTAATACGTTTAATATCATTATTTATGTTATAGACATGAGTATCTATATCAAGAACATATAAACCATTAAACAAACGTGCAACCCCGTAGGTAACATTATTGAATGAAAAGGAACAACTATTGTTCTGAATCAAAAACAAAAAACCTTTCTTGTCCAAACAAGAAACCGAAATAATGTTTCTGCAAATCGCAGGCACGTAAAAACAGTTATCTAGTTCTAAAACAAGCCCAGTGGGCAACGATAAATGATAAGTCCCTACAGCTAAAGTAGCAACCTTTGCTCCATTGCCAACTCGTAGGTCGACTTCTCCCTTCGCCAATGTCCTACTTCCCTGCAGTTCCTGCATATTTATACAAATGTGAGAACCACATCCAGTATCTAATACCCAAGATGTAGAAGTAGACAAATTGACTTCTATAACATAAATACCTGAATCAGAAGCAGTAAGAACAACCTTCTTCTTCTTCAGATCCTCCAAATAAGCATGACAGTTCCTCTTCTAATGACCTGGTTTCTTGCAATAGTGACAGTCACCAACCTTTGGAACACCACCTTTAGGCTTCAAAGCCTTGGTTGGATCAGGTTTCGGATTGGCATTCAATTTAGATCCCATCTTCCTCTTGCCTTTCCATTTACCCTTTCCTTTGGCCTTCCCCTTATTCACCATCAACATGGGAGCAGGGGATGCCTTCTGAACATTGGTCTCAGCAGTTTTCAACATAGCCAACAGTTCGGTGGGGTTCTTATCTATCTCATTCATATTATAATTCATCACAAATTGAGAATAGCTGATGTTTAAAGATTGCAAAATTAGGTCAATCTGGTGCTCCACAGCAATCGGGGCACCCAACTTGGCAAGGTACTCAATATACCCAATCATCCTTAGAACATGCGGTCTAACCGGATCACGTTCTCCCTTCTTACATGTATGCAATGATGTGAAAGTATCAAACCTCTCCTAACGAGCCTGTCCTTCAAACATACGTTTAAGGTGCTCAATCGTATCGTAAGAATCCATATTCTCATGTTGTTTCTGAAATTCATCACTCATGGTCGTTAACATGAGACATTGAACATCCGTGTCATCATCGATATGTTTCCGATAAACATTATGTTGAGCACGGGATGCTCCTTTAGGGAGAGGTGCAGGGCGAGGGATATCTATGACATAGAGCTTGCGCTCTTGTTTGAGGACAATCCTCAAGTTCCTCTGCCAGTCAAGGAAGTTTGTTCCTGTCAACTTGTCCTTCTCAAGGACTGATCACACAGAGAAGTTGTTTGAATTGATTGCCATTTGATATCTACAATGTTTAAAATGCATAAGATAAATTAGTTTACAAGTGATTATTAAATTATGTTCAAGTGATTATTCATATATATTCAAAATATATATCTCCCACTATTTTATCAAATTAATAGCCCTAACTATTAATTCGGAAAGAGTATCATATATATACTTTCTAGTGAGCCAATATCCAAATTTTCATAACGTTTTAGTTTAGCTTTGTCTTTACTCCTAAAACATGATTTAATAAGGTAGACAACATTTGTCAATTATATCAACTATATAACTCTTGGATAATTTAGTGGAACAACATTTATTCTTATTTATCCAATAAATCTCACCAGACTCTATGCCTCTAAGTTCACAATCCTATTGTGGTAACTTAGTTAAGTTAAAACCCAAAGGTCTAAAAAGTATCATATACTTCAACATGTCGTCCCATGATAGATGGGAGTACTTCGCTCTGGTGAACCCACTCCTTATCGATCTAGGGATTAACGCGTTGGACATATTGGAAGGCATCTAAATAACTTAATATAAACATTAGGATTTTATTAGTATTATAACGATTATGATCCCATCATAAAGAGATTCCCAATTTTTCCTTGAATAAAATACTTCAAATCAATACTCGTCAATGGTTTGATTTCCAGGTAGTGGAGGAGTCACATCGGTCTCGCTTAAAACCCACAACCTTACAAGTTCTATGAACCCAGTGTTGACAAAATCGCCCCATGTCGGAAATAAAGAAGATTCGTATTTCATTCCGTGTTCCATAAACACGAGAATCTCATAATTGTTCATAAATTTTAAAATCTTGAGTCGTTACAGATTTTATCTTGTTTAGGCATGGCATATGTGACGTATCTAATACATATATTCATGCATGATTAATCTAATTAAAGCATGCATCAGTAACTATTCTATACATACATTCATACATCAATATGTAAAGTGCAATAAAGTAAATGTGTTTGGTTATGGCCCCATCCTATGTGATCTTTATCAAGCTCATGATAAAGATCAAGGTCAATCTAATGTGGTGATGGAAATAAATACAACTACTTATTATATAAGTCTTCTTCTTTGTTTAGACTTCTTGTATGCCTCGTCTTCTTCTTTGAATCACCTCCATTGGATAGCCTTCTTGAGTCTTCAATTACATTACATGATTGAAAGTAAAACTAATCTAATAAACTTATAAGAATAACTCGAGTTACATTCGAGATTTATGATTACAAAGATTGACGACATGCAAGTCGTATTTAAAACCAAAACCAAAACCAAAACCATTACACTAAGGTCGAAAGGCCATAACCATACACCATGCTCATACAACACATAAAAGCATGTTCAAAGACATAATCTGATCTTAACATATCATATTATCCATGATCTAATCATAAAAGAAATATGACAAAAATCAGAAAAATCAGAATCAAATCAGAAAAAGAAGAATCACTGTTTACGGGCAGTAAACGACATCAAACGCCTTTCAGACGCACGTTTACCTATCGAATAGGGTATTCATTTGCGTAAATCGGACACCAAACCCATATTTTAGCAAATCTGCAACAACCAATTCAGAATCCGTAACTAATACGATTCTCATAATTAGAACTAACATAAATCATGTATATATCAGTATATATACAGATTACATAATCATCTTATGATTATATAACCTTAATGACTATCATATATTCAAAACCATACATATACAATCATATTATATCAACATCAAATCATGGCGAATCATGTACATGCTCATATATCGAAAACGGTTAAACACATAAATGAATTAAAAACTTTTCGCAAGTACCTCTGATGCCATTGAAGGGTTTTTAGCACATAAACGCAACGAAAAATGTAAATTTAAATCTTAAAAATTGAAACCCTCTGTAGGATCCATGCGAAAAACAATATTTAATTCGTAGTTAGGTATGTTTACCTTAAAAAGCTTTACGTTAATGGAAAGATAGAGGTCTTGAATGATTACCATGTAGCCCGTCACTGGAACGATCTACGCCTTGAAGGTATCCACACGAATGATCGCTCGGAGGATGGATGTGTACTAGCACGTTCTTGAGGCCGCCTTCTTGCTCTCTCTATCTCTCTTCAAGCTTCTAGGGTTTATGTTTTATCAAATAAAATGTGTAACCCTAATTCTATTAGAAAAAGATATTATATAGTTAAGAGCTAATGAGTCTCCAACCCTAAACTGAATTTTAGAGTTATTATTATTACATTCGAAATTCTAATTATTGTATTATTAAGTCTCACTTAATCATCCAATAACTTAATTTCAGATTTAATATTAAATTCGAATTTCCTATTTATTTTATTAATTAAGTCACACTTAATTAATAACAAATAATTCGAAGTACTTACATTTAATTTAAATACGAATTTAAATTAAATAATCCTCCGATCATTCTTTATGCGACCCTTTAGGTTATTATTACGTAGGCAACAATTTTAAATCTAATTTAAAATCATAAACAATGAGCGGCATCTAGTAATACATCATTGTTACCCAAGTAATAATAATTAAATCGGTGATCAATTAAACCTTTCGTGAATAATGTACAATGTAATATAATCCCTTTAGCCTTATATTATAGATCAAACTCGAGACATGCATTGTGTCAACCTCTGTTAACGTTCAATCCTTCTTTCCTTGATCAATGAGTAAACTATTAAACAAATCAGTATTTGAGCACGGCCATGCATTTTATAGTCTTACTCAATCAAAAGGCCAATAATATCACTCCTTTAATACATGAGGGTTAAATTCCATCTAGATCATTCATATTTCTCATACGATTCATAATATGTACCCAATGTCTACTTTTATTACTACCCGGTCAAGGATAACTTTCAATAGTATCAAAGTATATTAATTCTCGTATATAAATATAATGATTTCAGGTCAAAGGACCAATACATCATTATCACTGTGAGATTAACTTATGACACTATAAACATGTAGTATCTCACAACGGATCAATCCAGCACCATGTATTTAATACATGTGCCTGTTTTTGACTTTAGTATCACCATACATATGATCAATGAGATGTGATCATCAGTCAACAAACACACTAGTCTCAATGTATTTATTATCATCCCTTAACAATAATACTTGACTAGGGACCTTTAGGAATATCAATACTATTCTCATAATCTAATTTCTAAGTCACATACTTAGAGATATAGATTTACATATCATATTCCAAGGACATTTATTAATCTAACCTCTTCGTAGAAAATAAAGATATAATAAATTACTAAAGAATAATCCATATAATCATAATTAATAATCCAAATGTTTCATAATATAAACATAATAGTGTTGTCTCTAGGGCACAAACACTAACAAAGAGAAGAAGCAAGAGAAGGCATGATGGCTCAGAACCGCACCAAACCCTAAAAATCCAAACACAATTAGCTCAACCTTTAGCTCAACCTTCAAAGTCAACAACGTCAAACATCAAACCACCTCAAACCTCAAAGCCCAAATTTCCATATAGACAAACTGCTAACTCTTTTCTAAAAATTCCAATCACCACAAGCCAAACATCTCATAATAAAATCTCAACCTTACCTTCTGTAAAACCATCACTCAACACTCATTTCAAGTCTGTTGGGAGAAAACCTAAGAAAGCTAAGCCTACTGAAAAAGTTGAAGTTACTGAAAGGGCCATCTGGAATTATTTCAAGCAGAATGATTTTCTACCCTTAAACTGGTGCAGTTCAGATGAAGACTATTTTCAACAACTGGCTGAGGAAATAGTTAGAGTCTGGGTTGTTACTCTAAAGGAAGTAAAAATCTACTTTTAAGACGGGCCCTTCACTTTTCTAGGCAGCAGTTTGATGGACACTCTCTCTCCAGCAGAAATCAAGAGAGTGATAAGTTTGTTGAAGGACAAGGATACTGTTACAAGAGCATGAAGATCAGTTCTATCTGAATGGTTAATTGTAAGGGAAGAAAGAAGAGCTAGGGGTAAAGAAGAATATGAGAAGAAAAGGAGAAAGTATGATGAGGAGATTGAAATGTACATCAAAAGATCATAAGAACTTAAAGCTAAAGGGATGAGCAGAATTTCTAAAGATGGAAGATTTCTAAATGTAAAAGTCAGCTTAGTTTCAAAATTCAGAATTAAAATGTTAGATGGTTATCCAAAGCAAGACAGACTCAAGCTGATAGAAGCTCTGACTGGAACTCCAGTCATAGAGGAACTAGAAATTCTTGTGTATCTCAAGGACCTCATGAGAGAAGAGTCAAAAGTTTCGGTCTTTGTCTGATACTTGTAATTATTCAAGCTCAAGAAATCACCTATTGTACAATTGTTGTAATTATGTCAATTTTTATATCAGTCTTATTTTCCATTTTTTTAATTTGGGGTTAATCTTGTTAACATGCATGAATTTGTGTTAAGCAATCTTCTCACAAATTAGGGGAGATTATTTTACAAGACATGCTTGTACTTTAACAAGACTAAGTCAAATTGACAACCCTAAGTAAGTTGTATTGTAATATTAATTTATACTTTGTACTTGTAACATTTAAAGTCTGTAAGAACGTCAAAAGAGCAGACTGGAGTCTTTTTCTGTAAACAGTGTCAAGCCTAAGAATTCTATCTGGAAGAAGATCAAGAAGATCATGCCTCAGAAGAATTATGAAGAAGCTTGAAGTTGAATAAATCTGTTTTGAGAAAAATATTCTAAGTCAAGTTATCTACAAGTCACAGATTTAGTGTTATAGAGAAGTCACTCGAGAACTCCAAATGACTTATAGAGAACTCAGAAAAGCTACTAGAGAACTCAGAGATATTGATAAGTCAAATTGAAGACCTGAAGATTGGAGATATCGATAAGTCAATTATTCACTAGGGAACTCAAAGTTATCGAAAAGTCAACATTCATTAGAGAACTCTGAGTTATCGATAAGTCAAATTTTACTAGAGAACTCAGAGATATCGACAAGCCAAAGTTCACTAGAAAACTTTGAGTTATCGACAAGTCAAATTTGACTAGAGAACTCTGAGTTATCGAAAAGTCAATATGTCACTAGAGAAATCAGATATATCGATAAGTCAAAGTGAAGACATGAAGATTAGAGAGCTCGATAAGCCAAATTCTCTTATAGAGAACTCAGAGACCTCTACAAGTCAAATCAACTATGGAGTATTGGAGATCTTGATAAGCCAATATACTTATCGAGATGTCAAGATCTGTATATGCCTAACTAGAGATCTCGAGGTAAAATTCAAAAGTACAATTTGCAGACCAGTTCAATATCCAAGATTAACAATCCACAAACAATCCAACCAGTTGGATTGACAAGTCTACAAAAAGCAGCTTGAAGAGTGTGCAAGATCAAGGGTGAAGATTAACTGACAAAGGAAGATCAAAGTTAACACAGTATGCAAAGATATGCTAAGCCAGAAATGGAAGATATACTTTTCATAAAATTGAAATGATAAGTGACAGTTTACTAAAGTTAATAGCATGTCTTATTATACACTCTGTAAACCAGTAGTTAACTATGATATAAAGTTAACACTGGTCCTTTGTTAGTTGTAACAATTAGATCAGGAATTCTTGTATTCTCTCAAGATAGAAGCTAAACTCTTTAACAACAAAGAGCCTAGAAATTTTGTAGCAAAACATTCTTAATTTTAATATAAAATTAAGTGAATTTTAAAAGATCTGTGTTATTCATAGCTGCATGTTTTATTTATGTTATAACACATCTTACTGCAAGATTTGATTTACTTTATTCAAAACCAAAACAGTTCAAGAAAAGCATAAAAACACTAAAACACATTCACCCCCTTCTCTGTGTGTAATTCATTACCTAACAAGTGGTATCAGAGCAAAATCTGAAGAATGAATACACAGAAAATCAGTAGCATTAAAATTCCTACCTTTGACAAAGCTAACTACAGTCTTTTGAAAAAGAAAATGTTGCTGTTTATCAAGATGGTCAATCCACTATATATTCAGATTCTAAAAAATGGCCCTTCACTACTATGGTTAGAGTTGAGGAATCTACAGATGGTGATATGGTTATTCCAGCTCATTATGCTCCAAAAGACCCTGCTGAGTACTCTGAGCCTGAGAAAGAAAAAGTTTCCTTGGATAGTGGCTTGCAGCTTATTTTGATTGAGTCACTTGATAATGTAATGTACAACAACATTGTCAAGTATGACACAACTAAGCAGATCTGGGAAAAGATTGAAATACTCTGTGAGGGAACTGAAGAAGTTAGATCTAATCAAAGAAGGATACCGATTTCACAATATGAAGGCTTCATGGCTAAGCCAACGAAGAAGTTAGATATAATCAAAGAAGAATACTGATCTAATCACAGTATGATTCACCTCATCATTTATTTATTAAAAATTATCAATTATTGTATAATTAATACATACATACATAAATATATGCATTCATACATGCGTACATACGTACATACATATATATATATATAAATTAATACATAGACATTCACACACTACAAGAAAATGGTGATAGACATCACCCCATATACATTGCTATCAATAACAACCGATGTTAAAAAAAATGTTAACATCGATAAATTCAAAAATGATAGTAAAGATGATGTTATACATCAATTGTAAAAAAACAATGAATAAACTACATTTTAAAAATATGAAAAAGTAGCGGATAACTTTCCCCCCTTATGAAAAAATATTCCCCTCTCTTAAAATTTCTTTTAGGCCCCCACCCTAATCTTTTCCCTCTTTTCCCAAGTCTCCTCGTCACTTTCATTCTCAAATGTCACCTTCTCTCTTTTTCTCGCCTCTCAAAAACACACATACCCACATAAAATCAAAACACACACCCTTTCAGGGTTTGAATCGTAATTTTTTCTGCAAAATCAAAACCCTATATCCACAAAAAGTCAATCCACTTTCAGTTACATGTAACACTAATTTTTATTTGTGTTGAAAATTGATCGGTTAAAAACAGAATCTAAAGCTTGAATCGGTTTATTATCTTCAATTAAGATAATTGGGGCGCTAAGAAAAGGGGTGGTGGAGGTGGGTTTGAGAGATCAGTTTGCCTGTTTTCCTCATTATGTAATTTAAGGCCATGTCATGGTTCTTGATTTAAATAATTGTTCTTGATTTTTTATTTTTCTGATTAATTAGTTTTTTTTGAATTGTTTTGTTGGTGTTTTTGTTTATCCTCTTGATTTGTTGTAAATATATATATGTTTGTGATTTTATTAGTTGTTTGGATTTTGTTGATAAGCAAGATGGCGTGCGGTGATGAAAATAATTCTGAAGGAGGAGTTAGGCATGTGCATTCTCAAGATTCGATAAAATTATTGTCGGGTTTATGGTGTTCTAGATGATGTATTTGTGTATGTGTTTGTGTTTTGTTACATGGAGTTTAGTGGATGGAAATAGGTAGGTTGCTGCTGGGATTAATTGGGAGAACACGAGTACCATCAACCCGAACTTTGCAGTGGCTTCACCGTACCCTGTCCAAATTGACAGGGTAATTCCTAATACCTTATTTAACTATTTTTGTTTAATATTCCGATATATCTTTGTTTGTGTACCTAGTCTGATCTTGGTCATGGGTGTTTTTGGTGTTATTAAAATCGCACCAAATATTATTTGCAATGAGAACCGGTTTTAAACTTAAATGTCGGATGATAGGACTTGTTAATATATGAACGGATTGTTCCAACTTCTCAATTGATCTTCCATTTTTTAGTGTCCATACTTGCATTTTGACCTTCGTTAAAAATGAAAACTATTGTTTTGGAAATTATACATTCATTGTTTGGGCTCTTAATATGTAGTAACTTAACTTCTTGATTCACACCCTTCTTTTTTTTATTTGACCTTAATTTTTCCAGGATACAAACTTTGAATAACCGGAAAGAGGTTCTGTCGCAAGCCAAGCTCATTGTAAGAATTTATTAAAAGCTGATGATTATGGTATTTTGTTTACTTAGGTTTATATTTTCTTCTTCTAATTTACACACATATGTTTTACTGTATTTTTCAAAGTCGTGATATGTATTATTAAGCACATTCAGTAGTTAAATATATGTTTTCCTAGAGATTTATGAATAACCGTGATATGTATAATATGTGTGCAGAAATATTACCTTAAAAAAGAAAAGAAAAGTTGAATACAGCTCCAAAACCCGCATAAGAAGTAGTAGACTCGGTTACTGAAGGTGTAAAGGAAGTTGTGAATCTGCTCACCACCGAGACCTTATGTTTGAGCAGGATATATACTACTGGTCAGGAGAGTAAAGAATATCGAGCAAGACTTGTAGTATAAAAGTTTAAGTGTTTTTATTTAATGTTTCGATGCATCTTTATTTATTGTATATTGGAATCTTTTGCAATAGTTTGATTTTAATGATGATAAAATTGTTGATTATTTATATGTGATTGATTCTTTTTTGTTGCATATTTGGATATATATAGTTAAATATATAAACATAGATTCAGCAACAAAAAATATATATAAACATAAACATTAGTTCTTGACTGTGTCTTATACAGTTTTTCACATCGGTTAGTTAGTTAGAAATGATGTATTATACTATTTTTCACATCGGTCCAAAAATGATATGAAAAACAGGGACCTTTTACTACACTCACGAATATATCATTTTTATCAGTTTACACATCAGTCCTGAACCGTTGTCTATTGACGTTTTTCTTGTAGTGACACACATACATACTCGTACAATTGTATTTGTCATCGATCTAACATCGTCCTTCAACATAATGAAATGGCGAAATATTATATTTAATTCAATGAAATAAAAAATAAAATAAACTATTTATACAGACATGTACGATTTATACTTCACTATTAATCATTTTATGACATCATATACTCCCACCTGGGACGGAGAGTATCATATGTCATTTAGTGAGTAAACTTACAGTACTGACGTCAATTGCCCGTATAGTATGACTAATCAATCACATTTTTAATACATAAATATATTAAATAATTAAAAAAATAAATTAATAATTATTTTATATTTAGACTGATTGATATACATCAGGCACACGTAATGACTTGTATCTATTTTACTTTCTAAGCATTAACATATTACAAATACCATTTATTTTGAAGCGATAAAAAATGTATACTAACATAATTTATTATTTCATGCGAATGCACCATTGCAAACATATTTTAATCACTCGTGCTCATATGTATAAACAAATAAATTATTTGTCTATTAGGTAACAACATAAATATATCGTCAACAATTACATCAAAAACAGTTTCAATTGCACAATTTAGAGTATGATCGTGCATTGCACAGGTTATAGAGCTAGTTTATAATAAAAATTGACAGATGACCAACATCGGTAGAATTTGGGGGTCAATAAAGACCTTATTCTTTGTAATGAAATTTCTAATGCACAAAATTAACTGAAAAACTCTTTCCATATATATTTTCAAAATATTCTCGATTATTGAGTTTGTGACAAAAAATCCAGAATTTTTTTTACGAACAAATATTATCCGTTGAAAATAATTTTCGAGGAAAAGATTTTGAAAATGGCTTCACATTTTTTTTCTAAGAAAATGTATTAATATATGAGAAATATTTTCCAAAATCCAGAATTTCTCGTTAAATAAAATGTGCCCATATGCTAATTGAAGTATTATAATATACTAGTATATTACCCGTGTGATGCACAAATTGCTTTTAACATTTGAATGATTTTAAATAATATATTTTGATATATATTTTCAATAGTTGAAAAATAAATTGAAAAATATAATAAGTTATAATAATAAATATTTTGTGATAATTTGAGGCTTGACTGAAAATAAGTAATATAATATAATATGTTGTTCACGAGACTCGAGCCTTGAACCTTTAGAAATTGATAAAATAAAGAATATAAAATTTTAAATATAATAATTTGTTGACGAGGTTCGAACCCTGAATCCATGATAACAGTTTAAATATTAATATAATATTATTTTATTATTGCATCCAACGGTTCTCATCTATCTGACTTTAGATCTGACGGTTATTATTTGTCGTACCAAACAACTGTACTGAACAACCGATCAACAACTACCAAATAAAAGGTGTTCTGCTTATAATAGTATAATATAGATCTTAGTAAATATTATTTTTTGAGTAAAATGAAATTGAAAATACGATAGTGCACTCTAGATTGTGCTGAATTATGTATTGTTTGTGTATTTAGGGGCAATTTTGTCTTTTCACTTCCACTGTACTCTGAAAATAAAAAAATCTGCTATGTAAGTAACATTTCCTTATATCTTACAATATTACTTTAATTACACTTTTTTGTCCATTTTTCCTGTTATTTTTTTTGGTCAAGGTGTACATACTCATACATAGATATACTCCATGGAAGGAATTTCTTTCATTCAAGAAAGTTTATCATCTAATCGAAAGATATGTAATATAATCTTGAAGAATAGACAGTAAAACTTTAATGTCCGAAATAGGAATCTTGAAATGAGATTTACGCCACATCTTACCTGAAAAACAGCAGTAAAATTAATTAAATTTTTTGACGAGTATACATAATCCATAAAAATTACATAATTAGCAAAAAGGGACTTATGTGATTCACGAGGATAAAGAAGATATTCAGTAAACGTGTCTCTCTACTCGTGCTTCCAAATCAAAAATTACATAAAGTGATACAAAAATGTCACCAATATGGGAATATCGTCATAAATGGCACCTCCATGTAGGCACAAAAGTCACCATTTGTGACACAAATACGAATTTATTCATTTAAAAGTCAATTTGAGCAATTAAAACTATAATTAAAAAGATAATACACCAAGTATATAAATTAAAATAAAGAGAAATAATGGGTAGTATCTGACTATTTATAAAGTACACAAAATGTGGATTAAAAATAAGCAAAAACAGAAACTAAAATTAAGCTCAGAAAAATACTAATTACCTTCAAAGCTTAAAACTTTGATTCCCTGATATATTCAACTTATATGCATCAAATGCTCTTTCAATTCCAAAATTAGAGCAAATCAGAGCATTTAACTCCAATAATGCTACTATTTTACTGAAGTCTCAAAAATTTCTAATTAAATGCGTATTTAATTTCTAATTAAATTTCTAAATGCTAATTCAATTGCATTTTCGCCGTTATTTAATTATACATTTAGCATCGAATTTTGTATTTTATTATTTACTTGGTAATATTTTTTTTAGTACCGTCATTAGACTAAGAAATCAACGGATTACGGAAGCCCGAATACAAAACTTTAAACGTCTGAGCTCAATGAGTCGAAAAAGAAAAGAAAACTAAAGTTTGGAGATGGGATCGGGGCCATTAGGTCATTAAACCACGAGGGAATAAGATTAATTCAACTGTTAATGTGGGGTTTTCAAGTGGCTCTCGCTGTCATATATTTTTAAGTTATTGACTGTGTCACTTGAATTACCGATAATGATTAATGAAAAGAATGGTATCGCGATAAAACCCATTCTAGCCGCCTCCCTCCTCTTCTCTCCTCTCCTAGCTAGGGTTTGTTTATTTTCAAGTAAATCAAGGGGCTTCCACTTGTTTTTCCGGTGGAAAGCCCCAACCCTTCATTCTCTTTTGTTCTTATTAATTTTCCTTCAATAAAACCCAATTTTTTGGGTGTTTGCGTGTCTCTCCTTTTGGAGTGTGTGTTTTGTCTCTTCTTTTGGAGTGTGTCTCTCCTTTTGGAGTGTGTGTTTTGTCTCTTCTTTTGGAGTGTTTTATTATGTTTTTGTTTAATTATGATTGGGTTTATTTCGTGTTGAATCGGTTGAGAACGAGTTTATTGATATTCTTGGTGGTCTGCAAAGTCTGCATCGAATCTGGAGCGGTGTTGATTATTGCAAGAGCTCACCTTTCACAACCAAAGATTGTTCATCTTTCACGTGTTTACACTTTCGGCATGTCTATAGCTGGTATCCGGCATGTAGATAGCTGAGGTGTTTTCGGCATGTCTATAGCCGGTGTCCGGCAAGTAGATAGTTGTGGTGTCGTTTTTCCAATCTCAGTGATTGGTGTTTTTGAACATTGGGCTAACAATGGTTTTTATGTGATATGGTCAATTGCGATGTTGCTATTTTTAGAGATGTTGGCACAATTTGGATTGCTCGGGATGTCTTTGATTTCGTTTTTAATTTCAAGAATTTTTAAATTCTATGTGTTAAACGATCAGGAAACAAATCATCTAATTGTTTTTAGTATGATATTTGTTTTACCACCTGGTTGTATCGACAGTTGAGGGTTTGTCCCGACTGTATTATATTGAAGTTAATGAAAGTTTTCTGCATTTGTCAAAAAAAAAAAAAGAATGGTATCGCATTATTACTGAAAAATGACTACACACGGTGTATTTTAAATTAGAAGTCAGTAAAAGAGATATTCCAAGGAAAGTTTTTGCTTGCTTGTTTAGCTATTCGTGGTATAACATTTGTTAGAGTATGGAATCATAAATGTTTGAAGCTAACCTGATTTAGGTACTGTTTTTTGACAGGAAAGATGAATTTAAGAAGTAAAATGTAAAAGTTGATTCTTTTAGCCAGTACTTCGTGATAACTAACGGTATCTTACTCACTCCATGTTGATGTTTCAAACCTTGTCAAAGAACTATTTCACACTCTCCGAGTAAGAATGTGTATGAAGAAATTAAAGAAAATATCTGTTTGGTGCAAGCATCCACGTCTTCTTATGTATGTAACAACTAACAACTAACAAGCGTGTGCACAAGAGTGTCATCATGTTCATCAGTGCGAATTTTTTTAGGGTCTAAAAGATAAAGAACCTCTGAATTGAGTATCAGCATCTGAACTACTTTAATATCGAATACATTCGAATGTAGATAAATATCACATTAATCTACAAATTTTTGAAGGAAAATTAAGAACAGAGCATAGGCTTGTTAGCAGGGTTCTAAATGGATGTGAAATGCATATCATATTACAATAACTGAATCATATATATTTATATCTACGGGCAAGCTTTAGTTCTTCTCTAAGAAGAAATTTGAATCTGCCATCGTCTCTTTCCCGTCAACGGGCTCCATTCCCTCGATGAATCCCAGACTTTCTGAGTAATTGAAGCAATTGAAAATGGGTTCTTCTTACGAGCCTTCTTTAAGAATTTTGATTGTCCGGGTTTCTGGATTGATGCCGTATAATCTCCAACTATCTGAACTCACAAACAAAATGTCACCATTCCTAAAACACGGTATTAGTCCATTCAACTCGATATCAGGCTCTTAACATCTAAATGGTCCAATATTTATCTTGCTCCAGTCACTACGTCTCAGGTTGAAAATATGTACATCAATTGTTTTGGCAAAGTACGTGCCTTGGTCGTGTACCATGATCGCGATAGAATCTCTGATATTCATTAAATCACAAATTTTATCCTCTATATATTCAACACTGAGACTAGGGATCAAGCTGAAAACCTCATGCTGAACATCGAAAGAATACACAACCAGACTAATTTTCACATTCAGAATTTCTTCACTCAACCAAAAAGGAGATCCATTGACGATTGTAGGCTGTGTTTGGTTGTTAATATCCCCACTATAAAGGATATTGGACGGAGCAATATTTTTCCAGCAGGCAGATTTGCATGAATAAACATCAACTGCTAATTATGGTTGTTTTTCGATGAGGGTACCATACATTACTTTAAAATCATTGGCAACCGAATCAAAACCAAATCCTAAAAGAGTACTGAACATTCGGGCACCTTTCTTTCGGAGAGCTGGTGGAATCACCAAGCACTGATTTGTGGCAGGGTTCCAAATTGTGAAATTTATTTCTTCTGAATGATCGTACGAAGGAGATGTTATCCACAATTTACGATTAATACAAACAAATATACGAATAACATATGGGACAATAAAAGGATATAAGAAGAGAAGTTCTCGAGTCCAGCGTCTACCGTCTCCTTAAAGCTATTACGGCCGTCACCGTATGTGCGAGTCGTTAGCCTCCCAGGATAAAACGAGAAAACGGCGTTGTTGCACGAACAGCGCATTCGGCGAACAAGAACGGAGCAAAAAACTATCACCTGAAGAGAAGAGGATTTGTGTCTAGGAGACGGTTGTGTGATATATTTTGAATGAATGAATAACCCTAAACCTAATAATGATAATATATAGGCTCGAGGGAAACGTGTGCGCTACTTTACGCGTAATTAAATAAAACGCATTAATTAATAATCAAATCCGTAATTGAATCAGAATTATTATTATGCCAAATCAATTATAATAATTCGTAATCAAAACGAATTAAGAATTTAAGAGCCCAAACCCAGTGGAAATTAAATTTAGCAAAACTAGTCCGTAATTTATTCGGGTCAGTTTTCTGCTACATTCGTTTCCGCACGTCGCACACACGGGCAAGCTCGAAAGCTCCGCAAGCCTCGGATTGCCCCTCGAAAGCCCAAGATTTGCACCCCCTGCGCGCACGTAGGTGTTGGAACAATACATAAGTAACACATTTGAATACTACATAAGTGTTTTACTATATAAAGCTATGCATTCTCCTTTACAAATTCAATGTGGGACTTTCATTATTTTACACAAATTTCCACAACTAAGGGACTAACTTCGGATGATCATATCTCATCCATCTCTTAGTCATTTTGAGTGATTCAAAGTGCCTCGGAAAGCTCTCCCGGAGGAGAACACGTTCCAAGTGTCACTTGTCACGCGCACGCGACATTCGTCCACTCAAACTATGGCTCAAATTGACTCGACAATGTGGGACTACTACCCATATTTTCCAGCAATCCCCCACATGGATGAGATTGATATTTCAGTAGCACACACCAGATAGACATACACGGAGTTTGACTTAGTGATAATTTCTTCGATCAGATATAACATACGATAGGTAAAGAATGCTCCTTGAACCTCCGCTCGAATAAGCATACCGACTTTACTGGTAGACAGTAGACATGTTTCTCCTTGAACTGTTCGACCTTTTGTGTAAACGATGATATACTTATCACTATATCCTTTCTGAGTCGTTCAGTTCTCATGAGTATGTCCATTTTGGCCATGGAACATCGTCCTGGTTCTGCAGGAGTTTCTAAAGAATTTTTCCTCGCAATTCTCCTTTAAAGCGACCCCACTTCTCTCCCACATAGGTGATCTTTATCTTATAGAGTAACCTGCATTTACTCAACTAAATTACATGCGTTCACTACTGAACTCCATGTATTACTCAAAAGATCATTAAAAGCTAAAAGGCTTAACCTCGTACCATACGGGTCTCACTGTTTCCTCATCATAGGAACAGGCCAAGGGTTTCCCCCACAGTGATTTGGTCATCATGATTAGTTGGCCCATTGAACCAAGTTCTTGGGATCTCCAGTCAGCATTGGTTGGGTGTCCACCATGACGCCGTTAAGCAACAGGCTTAAGGCCCATCCCTCTCGATGATTTCTCAACCACTTCTCTTGATAACCCTTTGGTTAGCGGATCCCCAATATTATCCTTTGACGGTATATAGTCAATAGTGATAATTCTGGTTGAGATCAATTGTCTAATAGAACTATGTCGTCGTCGTATATGACGCGACTTTCCATTGTACATCGTGCTCTGTGCTCTACCAATAGCGGATTGACTGTCACAGTGTATCCCTATTGCAGTCACAGGCTTTGGCCATCTTGGAATATCCTCTAAAAATTGGCGTAAATATTCAGCCTCTTCGGCACATTTATCTAGTGCCACGAACTCAGCTTCCATCGTGGAATGAGTTATCACAGTTTGCTTTGAGGATTTCCATGAGATTGCTGTGTCAGCTAGTGTAAACACATAACCACTCGTAGACTTTAGAGCCTTCGTGCTGGATATCCAAATCGCGTCAATATATCCCTCTAATACTGCTGGATATCTTCCATAATGTAGTCCATAGTCTCGAGTTCCTCTCAAGTACCTCAGTACCCTTATGATCGCTTTCCAGTGATCAATTCCCGGATTACTTGTAAACCAACTCAACTTGCTGATTAAGTATGCGATGTCTGGTCTCGTACAACTCATTAGGTACATCAGACTTCCAATTATCCTCGATTATTCCAACTGGGAAACCGCTACACCTTTGTTCTTGGATAGATGTAAAGTCATATCCACAGGTGTCCTAGCTTTCTCAAGGTCATCCTTAAGAAACTTCTCAAGGATCTTGTCAACATAATGAGGTTGACTCGGTGCAAGTCCTTTTGATGTTCTAGAAATTTGGATTCCTAGAATCACATTTGCTAGTCCCATGTCTTTCATGTCAAATCTTGCCTTTAGCATGTCCTTTATAGATTTGATCACTTTATCATTGCTTCCGGCAATAACTAGCTCGTCTACATACAATGTCATCATGACATAACCATTGTCATTGTCCTTGACATAACTGATTTCATTATCTTTGTAATAGGCACATCTATCACATTCATTGATCTTGAAGCCATTGGCCAGCACGACCTCATCAAATTTCTCATGCCATTTCATAGGCGCTTATTTCAAGCCACACAGTAACTTCACTAATCTACAGACTTTCCTCTCTTGGCCCGGAATAATGAATCCTTCAGGTTGTTCCATATAGATTTCCTCATCTATATCTCCATTTAGGAAAGCTGTTTTCACATCCATTTGATGTACTACTAAATTTCGCATTGGAGCGATAGCAAACATCATCCTTATAGATGTTATTCTCGTTACCGGAGAATATGTGTCAAAGTAGTCAAGACTTTTCTGTTGCTTGTATCCTTTAATTACAAGTCTTTCCTTGTACTTGTCGATAGTACCATAAGTTTTCAACTTCTTCTTGAAAACGCACTTGCTGCCTAACGGTTTACAGCCGTTTGGCAAATCAACTAATTCCCAAGTATGATTTTACAGAATTGAATCAACTTCATTTTTAATGGCCTATTTCAACATGGGGCCATCGGGTGAGGTAACCGCTTCCTTATAGGTTTTCAGGTCACCTTCCTCGAGCAAATATGTCATAAAGTCAGACCCATAGGATTTCTCCGTACATTGTCTTTTGCTCCTTCTCACTACCCCCACATTTTCGTCCTCACTTTCTTTACTCTCATTATTGTCCTCTATAGACTCATGAGCTCGTTTAGACGTTGTAGGAGGTTCGTTTCCTGGATTGCAGGGAAATGTCATCTCAAAAAATGAGGCATTCCTAGATTCCATAATCGTATTCTTCTGAATGTCGGGAATCTTGGAATCATATACAAGAAACTGATATGCAGTGCTATGTGGTGGATATCCGATAAAGATACAATCCACAATCTTTGGACCAAACTTCACCTTCTTAGGTGTAGGGACCGGTACCTTTGTCAGGCACCCCCACACTTTCAGGTGTTGGTAACTTGGTTTCTTTTTCTTCCATATTTCATAAGGACTTACATCCTTATTCTTGCGCATATTAATATTTAAAATATTATTCGCGCTTAAGATGGCTTCCCCCCCACATCGACTGTGAAAGTCCAGAGCTTATCAACATCGCATTCATCATTTCTTTGAGAGTGCGATTCTTCCTCTCAGCCACTCCATTTGACTGAGGGGAGTATGGTGCAGTGACCTCATGGATTATACCACGTTGTGAACAGAATTTCCAAAGGGTTCAACATATTCACCTCCACGATCACTTCGTATCGTTTTGATTTTCTCAGTTTGTTGTGTCTCAACTTCTTCCTTATAGATTTTAAATTTATTTATAGCTTCGTCTTTGCTTTTCAGCAAATATACATAGCAGTATTTTGTACAGTCATCTATGATAATGAAATACTTGATTCCTCCTCTAGTTGGAGTGAATTTTAAATCACATATATCGCTATGTATTAAGTCTAGCACTTTGGTGTTTCTTTCCACATGTTTAAATGATGATCTCGTTAATTCTTCCTCAACACAAGTCTGACACTTATGCTTTGTATCAATTGTTAATTTTGGTATGTATTCTTTTACACTTAACTTTCGTAAAGTGTCATAATTAACATGTCCTAATCTAGCATGCCATAAATTAGGAGACTCAAACAAGTAAGCGGAAGAATTCTTCATTTCATTATCGTCCTTAATGGACATAACATTGAGCTTAAATAGCCCATCGGTTACATAGCCCTTGCCTACACACATACCACTCTTAGACAAAACAACTTTATCTGACTCAATTACAATACGAAAGCCATGCTTATTCAACAAAGAACCAGACACAAGGTTTTTGCAAATATCAGGTACATATAATACATTCTTCAAAGTCAGGTTCTTCCCAAAGGTCATTTTCAGAATCACCGTGCCTTCACCTTCAACGGTAGAATCGCTGAATTGCCCATGTAAAGCTTCTCACCAGCATCGGAAGCCATAAGGCTAGAGAAAACCACCTATTCTGAGCAAACATGCCTAGTAGCACCAGTATCAATCTACCACTCACGCAGATTAGAGCCGACCAGGTTCACTTCATAGACCGTAGCACAGAGGTTTATGTCACCTATCTCCATGGACATGTGATCGACCATGTTTGCTTCTTTCTTCTTGTAGGCCTTTTTGGGCTTCTTGCAATCAGAAGACCTATGACCCACTTTATCACAGTTGTAGCACTTCCCTTGGAATTTCGATTTTGAAATCCCTCCCTTGGGTGCCAGTTTTGCCCCTTTACCAGAAGTGGCCTTCTTTGGCTTGGAGCTTTCAACGTGATCCACCATGTTTGCCTTCTCAGTAGCAACATTCGTCTTTTTCTCATATCCTCTGTTGTCTTCTTCAATGCGAAGTCTGAAAATCAGATCCTCCATGGTCATCTCCTTTCGCTTGTGCTTAAGGTAGTTCTTGAACATTTTCCATGCAGGTGGCAGCTTTTCAATCACAGCAACAACTTGAAAAGATTCACTAATGATCATTCCTTCATCATGAATTTCATGAATGATCCCCTGCAGTTCATGCATCTGACTGACCACAGTCTTAGAATCCGTCATCTTATAGTCAAGAAAATGGCCAACAATCCACTTCTTTGTCCCAGCGTCCTCGGTTTATACTTATGGTCAAGTGACTCCCATAAGGCCTTAGCTGTTGGCTTCGATCTATACACGTTATATAACGAGTCAGCCAAACAATTTAGCACATAATTCCGACATATATAGTCGGAGTGCTTCCAAGCATCCACAACATATAAAGTCTGCGTGTTGCTCTCACCAGTGAGCAATGGTACCTCTTCCTCCAGGAAGTGATCCAGATGCAACGTGGTCAGATTGAAGTGCATCTTTTGCTTCCAACATTTGAAGTTCGTTCCATTGAACTTCTTAGGTTTCTCAGCGTGTGCAGCAGGCATAGTTGATATAACAGGTGCAGCAGGCACCGCATGTGTGACATATGGTACGTGCGTCTGTACTACAGGTGTATGCACACCAGTAGGCACCGCATGTATAATCGGAGGAGTGAATCCTGCCGATATCTGTCTAAGAGGCACACTAAACTGTCCAATGACAGTGTGTCCTACAGGCACATATCCCGAAGGCACATGTCCAACAGGTGTCTGACCCCCATCAGATACTACGATCTGTGCATTAGGGTTAGTCGCCTGCTAATGAACCCCATCAGATCCAGCGATCTGTGCATTGGGATCAACCGTCATGTTCATCGTATTGTTCACAGTGTTATCGTCCATAGATCTGTTACTCAACAAAACAGGCAGAGGCAGATGTATTAGTCACAGATATAAAAATATAATAACTTTAAGATTGTTATCCACAATCTGCGATTAATACAAACAAATATACGAATAACAGACAGGACAATAAAAGGATATAAGATGAGAAGTTCTCGAGTCCAGCATATACTGTCTCCTTAAAGCTATTACGACCCCCACCATATGTGCGAGTCGTTAGCCTCCCAGGATAAAAGGAGAAAACGGCGTTGATGCACGAACAGCGCCTTCGGCGAACAAGAACGGAGCAAGAAACTATCACCGGAATAGAAGAGGGTTTGTGTTTAGGAGGCGGCTTTGTGATATATTTTGAATGAATGAATAACCCTAAACCTAATAATGATAATATATAGGCTCGGGGGAACGTGTGTGCTACTTTACGTGTAATTAAATAAAATGCGTTAATTAATAATCAAATCCGTAATTGAATCAGAATTATTATTATGCCAAATTAATTATAATAATTCGTAATAAAAAACGAATTAAGAATTTAAGAGCCCTAACCTAGTGGAAATTAAATTTAGCAAAACTAATCCGTAATTATTCGGGCCAGTTTTCTGCTAGATTCGTTTCCGCACGTCGCACACGCGGGCAAGCTCGAAAGCTTCGCAAGCCTCGGATTTCCCCTCGAAAGCCCAAGATTTGCACCCCCCCTGCGCGCACGTAGGTGTTGGAGCAATACATAAGTAACATATTTGAACACTACATAAGTGTTTTACTATATAAAGCTATGCATTCTCCTTTTCAAATTCAATGTGGGACTTTCATTATTCTACATAAATTTCCACAACTAAGGGACTAACTTCGGATGATCATATATCATCCATTTCTTAGTCATTTTGAGTGATTCAAAGTGCCTCGGAAAGCTCTCCCGGAGGAGAACACGTTCCAAGTGTCACTTGTCGCGCGCACGCGAAATTTGACCACTCAAACTATGGCTCAAATTGACTCGACAATCTGGGACTACTACCCACATTTTCCAACAGGAGAGACGCATATCAATCCATTGATGCAGCCAATTGACTTAGAGTAATCACTGTTATAATTATCTGTTCCACAAAGTATAAGAGAGTCTCTGTTGGGATTAAGATCATGCTGAGACTCGATGAAATCATATTTTGCTTAAAATAAGCGAATTACAGGATTTACAAACTGATTTAAATCATAAAAGTGATTTCACAGCAAGTCGAGGCAGTATCTCCCATTCAATGATTCCAGGTGGAAGGAGAGAAAAGAGAGTGTCCCTTGCGTTTTGATTTGCCCTCGCTCTTACTTTTGCTTTGACTTCCGCTTTCTTATCACGGGCAAATATAAATGAGTATTTTTCCTAAATGTCACTATTTGGGGTCAAATGACCCTCAATGTCACTTTTTAAATTGTTAGCCCCAATATCACTTGAAAACGAGGTTTCGGTTGACGTTTTTCAAAATAAACGAAAACGCAGTTTCGTGTTGAGTTTTTCTATAACAAAACGCATCTTGAAGTCATGTTTTTTAAAGCGATCAGTAAACTCTGTTTCTTCTTTTAAAAAAAAATAAAACAAAAGCGCAATTTCGTTTTACGTTTTTGTTTCAAAACGTGGTTTCAAACTGTATTTTCGATGAAAACGCAATTTCTGAAATTGTTTTGGTCAATACGGAGTCTCATCTTTAGTTTATGGATATAAAAACGGGGTTTCAAACTTAGTTTTTCATAAAAACGAAATTTCTAACTGAGTTTTTCTCAGGATGCATAAAAAAAGAAAAAAAACAACACCAAAACACAAATCCAAAATGAGTTAATATGAAAAACTAATCTTGAGATTGCGTTTTGCCCCCCTAAACATGAATTGAAGTTGCGTTTTCAATTTTAAAAAAAAATTGAAAATGAAACACGCAACTCCGTTTTTCATTAAAAAGAAAAACATAACACGAAACTCCGTTTTGGAGTGACATTTGGGGCCATCTTTTAGTAAAGTGACATTGAGGGCCATTTACCCCAAATAGTGACATTTGGTGCCTTTTTTCAATAAAAATCTGGTGAATGCCATATATGAGTATTAAACTTACAGTTGCAGAGAAGAAAATTACACACACCCTAACCCTGGACGATACGTGTGCTACAAATCGAACTTCTTATAGAGAATTATTATTTCAACAATGTTTTTAAAGGCTGTTTTCAATCCGAATTTTAACAAAAAAAAAGGCTTGGACTTTTATAAGTGCCTATTCAATTCAGATTTTGATATTTTTTTAAAAAATATGTTGGTATTTTAATAAGGTTGGTAAATTCACTTCAAGAATTCTTAGTTTTACCCACGAAGGTTACCAACGGAAAATATTCCGTTGGGAAATTTCTAACAGATTGCTAACGAATATTGAAAAGTTGAAAAGTCAATGCTATGCTAACAAACCGCTAACGGTTTACTAACATTTATATGCAAACAGAAATATTCGTTAGTATTAGTAGGCGCGAAATTAGGCCACCAAAACTTAGCAACAAAACTACCAATGAACTTGCAACAGATATTTACCAATGGAGTTGTAACGACATAACAACCGTTTACTAAGGAATTACCAACGTCCTACCAATGACATTTTCTCTTGGTAGTTCTTATACTATTTCCGTTACTAAACCATTGTAATTTTGGATCGGTTAAAATACATTCTGTCACTAATCTGTTGGTAAGCAAATTTAAAATCTAACCATCCCGTACTTCTCAACGGCTTGTTGTATGACTAAGAGCAAGTCCAACAGTATGCTAATTCAATTCTCAAATATAATATAAAAAATTAGCTCTTAGTAAGTTAAGACATGAAGAAGTATATTTGTCTTCAATAATATTACTTAAACTTGTTCCTTATATTAAATTTTACTATTAAAAATACATTGAATTAATTAAAATATAATGTAAAAGAGAGAGAGAAAGAGATTGTTTTATAAATAGGGAAATGTTAACCACAGCCTTAAAGGATATGTTCAAACTTTAAATACATCTTTTTCTCTATCAAAATTTACTCTTGCTTTCGTAAATATAACTGGGCCCCTGTATACACAATATAAGCACAAATTATAATGTGTCAAGTGTTGAAAATTAAGTTTTTATCCACAGCCCTTAGGGTTATGGTTAACAGGACTTTTATAAATAATGGTTAGGGGATTCTTAAAAAGATGGTGCTATTTCTTAAAAATAAATAGTGAATGGATGATCTTAGTAATTTAAGGAATCACTAAGAGAATGTTGGAGTATACTTTTAACTTGGAATCGTGTAAAATTTGTTGACATGCGAGATATAAAACAAGACATAACAAGAAGGAGAGAAAGAAAGTTCATGTTAAAAGGATGATTTATTTTCCATTAGCACCTAGACTGCAAAGATTGTATGCTTACCTACCACAACAACCCATATGAGATGACATTCAGAACATTATCTAGAAGAAGGTGTGATGCACCATTGTTCAGACTTGGAAGAGTGGAAACAATTTGATAGAGGTCATCCTTCATTTTCCCAAGAGACGAGAATTGTTAGACTTAGACTTTCTGCTGATGGCTTACAACCATTTGGTGAAACTAGTAAACAATATTCTTCTTGGCCAATCATAGTTGTTGTGCAAGATATGCCTATACTATAACAAGACTAAGTCATATATTGACAACCCTAAGATTTAGTTGTATGATAGTCTAAATCTGTATTTTGTATTGTATTCTTGAGTCTGTAAAAATGTTAAAGATCAGACTGGAGTATTTTTCTGTAAACAGTCTCAAGCCTAAGAACAAACTCTGGAAGAAGATCAACAAGATCATCCCTCAGAGAAAAGGTTAAGAAGCTTGGAGTTGAATAAATCTGTTTTAGGAAAAATGTTTTAAGTCAAGATATCTACAAGTCACAGATCAAGTCATTTAGAGAAGTCATTCGACAACTCCAGAATGACTTATCGAGAAGTCCAAATTGGCTTATAGAGAAGTCCCAGAGATATCGACAAGTCAAATGAAGATATGAAGATTGGAGATATCGACAAGTCAATTTCTCATTAGAGATCTCAGAGATATCTACAAGTCAAAATATATATAGAGATCTCGGAGATATCGACAAGTCATTTTGCATATAGAGAATTCAGAGATATTGTAACACCCCAAATTCGGGGTCAAGATTTGGTGTCACTATACACTTTTTATATAAAATAAAATAATAAACAAATAACCCCTTGAATCCGGATCGTTTACAGGTTATGGTATGAAACAAGAATCTAATCTTCTACAACTTTCAACAACTAAAATACAAATGTAAATACCTTTGAACTAATGCTCGTATCATATTCTTCTAACTTCTTCAACCTCTCGCATCGGAGATTTCTCGAACTTCTGCTGTCTATCTAAGCTATTCATTTGTATCCTTATCTGTTTCTGGCATAAATAAGAATTGACAAAGCAAGAGTGAGCCAAAAATGCCCAGCAAGTATATAATTTGAGTTTAAAGCATTACTATCAAAGAAAACTTCCGGACAAAATCTTAAAACAATTTTAAACAATTCTATTTATTTTGAGTGAGTGAGCGAATAAACGTTGGCTGTCACCAGCCTTGGATTATAAATCTAAAAGCGACGAGCGATTCTCAGATTCATCTCCTGAACCAGAGTTTTGTCCGATTTTGGAATCATAAAACCATTCTAGAGAGAATACCGTTAATGGCGATCAACAACAAATTAGACTGGACACTAGTTCGCATCTATATTCTGCTGATCAGTCAGAATATAATGCAGATCTGCATCTCAATATATAGATCTAGTCGGGTCCCCAGGCACTACAGCCCATCTCGAGGCACCAGTCATCCCGGTCCTCAGGATTAAGTAAAATTCAATCCCCAAAATATCACCATCCAGCCCATAGAGTGTTTTGATGTCAAATCATTTTGAATTCAAAACATCCCAATTCAGGGTTCGCAAATAACCCGAAAGAATGGGTATTTGCTCAAGAGAGCAATCGAATTATCAGAACAAGAATAAAAGAATCATGCATAATCAGAGTAACTGCAGCGAAATATAAAACATTTAACTATTCTGAACTTAGAATAGGAACGAATAAATATTTGCTGGAAAATCAGGAATACTTGCAGTATTTAAAAGAAAAATCCAGAGTACTTGCAGTATATAAAAGAATGTTCTAGAATACTTGCAGTATATAAAAGAAAGTTTGGGAATACTTGCCTCAATAAGCTTTAACCACTATTATCGGTTGACTTTGGTTCGACTTTAATCGTTCAGCTTTATCGTCAAATTTCTATCCTATTCTGGATACGATCCCAACATTCAGATCCTTCAGTTGGAACTTTGTTGATCTCGACATCTAATCACTAGATCGTTCCTAGTCTGATGTCACGTCTCGGGTCTTCCGTCTAAACCTACAGGGTTGAAATACCCTAATTCAGATAACCGCTTAAGCTTAACATCAAATTGCCACCCTCTTCTACCCATACGATTTCATAACCGAATTCATATTTATATGTATTATCGAAATACACATAACAATTATGGTTCACATCTTCGAAAATACGTATGTTTGTCATTTTGAAAAATAGGGTAATCGATTATTCACAAAATATCTTGTCACGTCACGCAAATCGGTTTCATAAAGTTCAATTATATCCTTGTTCGACGTCTCCGACAATTACAGGTTACGTTTCCGTATTTTCGGAATTAATTTTCACGAAAATCGGGCAGCGTTTCCTCTATTTATCGGCCTGCCCGTCGAATCATTTCGACGTCAAATTCATAACAACAATCCAATTTTCACAACTACAATCCCAATATTCAAGAATCCCAACCACTGATACATTTCAGATATTAATTATTTTTATTCCTATTTTTATATTTTAATTCATAATTTTCGTTTCGAAATTAATTTTACGAACTAATTTATTTCATTTATAGATGTAGGACTCAGATAAAAATCATCATCGCCCACCGTCGGCTCGCTGAGGCTCATCGCCGACGCCGGTAAAATTCGCGGGTTCCCGTTTATAACGGGCGTCCGATACGAATTTCACCGATTAATTGTTATAACCCCGCACAATTTATTTAAATCACGAAACGTTAATCATTTAAATCCTGCAGAAATTAATAAAACTAATCAGAAAATCATAGCAGGCCGGGCCCACGCGCACACGCGCGGCCGGAAGAAAGAAACCAAACGGCAACAAACAGAGGTAGCAGATACACAGGAGGCACAAACACAACACACAGGTACACACACTAAACACACACACCATACACGATTCATATATATATATATATACATACGTAGTTTTTATATACAACAGCATGATCAAAACCCATGGCAGATTCAAGGCTGAACAAGACAACCGGAGACCGACCGGAGCGAACGTCGGCTGAACAGACAAAGAAACAAGGGGGAAACGGAAAGGGAAGAAACAATAGAGGGAGACACAGAGATTACAAAGAGAGATTTTGAGAGAGATTGTAGAGAGACAGTCGAGAGATGCGAGAGAGAGTCGAGAGAGGCGAAAAGACTGAGGAAAAAGGCGATGGTGGATGGTGAGGCTGAGTGTGTGTGTTTTTATTTATTTATTATTATTTTTTTCTTTTCTTGCTTCGCCACATGCCCCAATTTGACCGCAAGCCTGAATTTTAACGCCCACATCTTGAATTTAACGATAGAATTTCGAAGATAAAAGCAAATAAAAATAAAAAGAATCATTCCGAAATATAATTAAAATTTTCGAAATATTTAAAAGTTAATAGAATTTTTTTTTATAATTTTTGAAACATTCGGGAATTAAATACTGATTTTACAATTAAATGAAAGTCAGAAAATCATTTAAAATAAATAATTAATAAAATATTGATTTCTAAATTTTATAAACCCTTAAAAATAATAAATAAAATTATAGAACAACAAAGATAATATTTGAAACAATTTTAGCATTTGTAAGAATAAAATCATTTTAAAAACAAAATAATTCGTACAACTCAATAATTAACTATACAATTAATCTTTGTACTTAACAGATCGCACACAATTTGTAATAAAACAAAGCACAGCTGACAGTCTCATCGAGTATTTTATTTATTTTATAATTCGATAATTATATTTACAGACCGGATCCGAAAATAGGTTACTTAGCCGCTAAGTAACTAAAAAGACGATACGATTTAATACCAGAATTGGATAATTATAAAAACAGAGACTCTTATAAAATACTTTATACGAAAATGAGGTAATAATGTCTCGCCTTTTGAGAATATGGATTTTTTTATCGATATATAAAATGATTTGCGTATCGGAAATTTCACACCGGGACTCGTACAGGTCAAACCGTATCCCGGATCGAAAAAGTCAAAACACGGAAAGTGTTCAGAATTATCAGATTAGGTTAGGAAGGAGTTTTCGGAAGAGGTTCGGGTTGATAAAAACGTAAAAACGATTGAAGTGGGCCGATTTCTGATTCCAAATATTAATTTTTATAATTATGTAAAATAATCATTATTAATTCTATAAATCCTTATAAAATCATGTGATAATTCAAAAATTACCAGAAAAATACCAAAATTATCTACATTTAATTCTGGATAATTAAAAATTGAAATATCTTATTTTTATCAGAAATAAACATCCAAATATTAATATCAATTATCAAATAATTCACCAAAATTCACATAAATCACATAATAATTATTTATTGATAAAAATAAATACATAATATTTCCCAGGCGTTACAGATATCGACAAGTCAAAATGAAGATATGAAGATTGGAGATATCGACAAGTCAATTTTCTCAGTAGAGATCTCAGGGATATCGACAAGTCATTTCTACATGCAAAACTAGATTCGTCCCGATTAACCAGATAATTTTTCAAAATAATTTGTTGTCGATCCAACCGTACGGATTTTAAGATATATCGATTTTAGTCATAAGAAAAAATTACAAATTTTTTTTAAATTCATCTTACATGCCAGGAATAGAAATATGTAGGAACTCGTTGACTACTAAATTCTAAACCAAATAAAAAAAATTTCTGAGTTGGGAATGTCACTGAAATATGTAGATCTTGACATCCATATGTTTTGATCATTGAATTTTTTTTAAAAAAAACTTGAAACACCAAATATTAGAGAAAACTTTAGTTATAAGTATTAGTCAAATGTCTCGTTTACTATTAAAATCTCAAACAAAATAAATTTAATAAATGATTTTTTCGATGATACAATCGTACATATATTAAGATATATGTATATCAGTCATGTGAGAAATTTATTAAAAAAATAAAATTATCTTGCAAGACTTTGTAAGAAAAATATTGAGAACACGCTACTACCTAAAATGAGATATATTAGTTTTAAAAATGATTTGTTCGTCGGTTCAAACTATACAAATGTTAAGATATATTAATTTTATTAATGTAAAAAAATGTTTAAAAGTTTTCAAAATATAGTTTTTCAAATGACTATAAACATATAAAAAATGTTAGCTTGAAATGAAAATAATTGAGCATGAAATAAATTTTGGGGGAAATCAAATTTCAGAAAAATTTAACTCCCGGGCTATCAAATACTACGTCGGGGGAATCAAAACGTCATCGTTGCTCTTTTACTTTTCCACTAACCCTCATACCTAAACTTATTTCTCTCTTTTCTTACTTTTCATTTCATTGTGGCCTTCTCTCCTCTGCCGCTTGCATCGATACGTCTTCAATTAGGGTTTGTCCTTTTTATAATGGTATTTGGATTTTGCTTCAGCCCTCCCTGGATTTTTGTGTGCTTGTTCATGTAAATTATTGTTATTTGATTTATTTGTCATATATTTTCTGAATATGGTGAAGGCTTACCAAATGCTAATAACAAATTTATATCTGTTAATAAGTTATCACTCTATTTAGTTGTTTTCTTCCAAAAGGCAAAGTCGAAACTCCAACCGTTACTTTTGATTCATTTTGATTTTTAATAGGTATTATTTATTTTGTTAGTATTTTATCCAATTTCAGGTAAATCTTGAAGGCCCAACAGGATGGGTGCTGGGTAATTAACGAATAGAGAATTATGTACAAGTAGGTGTACCCATAATTGTGGGAGTGCAAGTAGGTGTGAATTTGTGTTTTTTTTTTATTTTTTGTGGTTGATTAATGTGTGGTTTTTATTATGATTTTTTGTGTATTAAGGCATTTATAATTGGAAATTGGAGTTATTACACTATTGGCTTGTTAACATCTCAGCCTTTGTTCTGGGACCAATCTTGTTGTTGATAGGTAATATGTTCTCCTCGTTCTTTACCACTTTGTTTTTTAAATTGAGATGAATGGAAACTATATGTAATCAGTAAGCCACCTACATAAGTGTTTTTCTTTAGGATAAATATTTTGATATTAAGGGTATTGGTAACAAGGCTTTGGGTTGCGCCCAATTTGTGAGAGAAGTTATTTAAAAAGAAATGTAAGTTACTGGTTTTTTAATAAAAATATTTGCGTAGTGAATTATTTTCTATTTTTCTATATGATGTGGTGATATTTCCTACTCTACAAAGATCAAAATCATGTATGAGCAAAATTGAGCATAAAAAGAAATCGAATATGATGGGAAAGATTTCCCTGCTCAATATTATATAGTAAAAAAGAATGAATAAGCACTCACATAGATTCTTATTTTGTAGTTTGTGCTAATACATATATAATGAGATAGTCTCCCTGGATGTTATGTTGTAATTAATTTTCTCCCAGTGTATGTTGCTCCTGTAATAGTCCAATAGTCGAGCCAGGGGATGTTATAAATTTAATGTTATTATGGTATTTTTAAATGAAGTATAATTTCTAGAATGTTGTTTTGGTTGGTGCAGTTTGAAAGGCCATGCAAAATGAGGGTATAAAGAGTTTGTTTATCCGTCATGATCAGGCCTCTTCTATAAGAAATATTATGCCTTGCACTTTATCCTTTGTCGACGAAGAAGAAAATAAATAGTTGAAGCACCAATTAGTACAGATGAATGTCGGGAAAGAGAAATGAAAAATCAATTATCAGTGATTATTGAGGAAGCAGACCGAGTTAGATGTCTGCATTCCCCTGCAAGTTTAGTTTAAATGATGACAATAAGTATTTGTTTAAGAGTGTTAAATATGAACTTTAACATACAACATATGTATGTTGCATCTGAGGGGTAGATCTTGCTATAGCATAGTACTGATCCAAAATTATTAAGTTTGCTAATTTTGGATATTGGATATGAAATTAGATCATAGTATTTTGATCATCGGGCTAGACTGATGTTGTAACTTTAAGTCAAGTTTAAAATCAGTATTATGTTGAATTATTCACTTTATTTAAAATGATTTTAGTACCATGAAACAAAATTAGCAACATACAATTATGTTGCACCATTTTTCTTACTTTTAGCAAAAAATGATCGGTTGGCAGAGATTATTCATTGCAACACTACAAGAATTTATTATTAATTTTAATAATGGAAATTTCGTTAGCATATGGTTGTAAGTAATACCAACAGGGTGATCCGTTAGTAAATTGGTCGAGTCATTGTTATTTTTGAAAATAAAAAATCTCTTATTAGGTTGTTAGTATTCCGTTGTTAAGTTTAGTAACAGAATACAAAATTCGGTTACAAAAGAGCTTCCCAATGACGTTTACTCTAACCGACCATTTCAGCTATCATTCCGTTGGCACGTTGTCTTACCAACGGATTTCCTTTATGTGCCAACCGAATTTTCTATTATAATATATGAATTTTATCGTAGTGAATTGTTTTTCCCAGTTTGGTGTATTCTATTTAAATGGTAAAATATCTATTAAAATTCGGTGATATTCATTTTTTATCAGAAAAAATCAATATTCCATAAATTTTTTGAATTTGATAATATGGAGGATCCGATCATCCGAATGAATTTCCTACTGTACTATATATATTTTGAAATAAGACCAAAATCAACGAGAATCTGAAGGTTTTGTAGAAAAATCTGTCTAAGCTTTCCGATCCAACCAATAAGGAGATCTATAAATCTTCAACTACACTCGCTGCACGGAATAGATATAGCCTACCAATGGTCGTTCTTGAAAAGGAGTAATGTGCATGATTTTAAATTCATTAGCAAGCAATTGTCTTGAGATTGCAATATATAATCCTCCTTGAATCATATATATTGATAACTAGGAGTCAGCTCTAATCTTTCTCTCAAAAGAAATTTGAATATGTTGTCCCTTTCCCCGCAAACTTCATTTCATCAATGAAACTCGGACTTTTCGATTAATTGAAGCAATTATAGATAATATGTTTACTTGAGCCTCGGTTGAGAATTTTGATCGTATGGGTTTCAGGGTTAACGTTGTATATAATCCGCCACCAATGCTATCCACAAATAATATTTCGCCATTCCAAAATAGGGTATAAGCATAAAAATTCAGCTCTTACATAAAAAATGGTCGAATAGATATGGAAATCCTATTACAAGCACCACATCAAAACATAAACATCAAATCGGTTCAACAAAGCATAACACGAATTGGTAGACCATGATCGAGATGATAGCTTTAAAGATATAATATGAACGTAAAATTTTATTACAATCAACTTAGAATTTATAATACATGTCTGAACTTATATAGAAAATCAACATAAGCTAAATATCTCAAATATCCTAATATATAGTATAATAATAAATATAAATATATAATCTAACATCCCCCTCAAATTTACAATGCTGCAACAATGAACATTGAGAGTTTGTCGGACAAGAAACGAAATCGCAAAATAGAGTGAGCCTTTGTAAAATATCAGTAATCAGTGAAGAAGGAACAAAAGGCAACGAGATAGTGCTTTGCAGCAGATGATGACGAGTAAGATGACAATCAATCTCAATATGATTAGTGCATTCATGAAATACCGAATTACGTGCAATATGAATTGCACGCTTATTATCACAATATAATGGGGTGGAACTAGGAAGGTTAACACCCAAATCTGTAAGTAAGAGACGTAACCAAACTATCTCACAAGTAGTGGAAGCCATGGCACGATACTGAGCTTCTAAAGACGATCTCGAAATAACATCTTGTTTCTTACTCTTCCATGAAATAAGAGAATCACCAAGAAAAATCAGTTGTGGATTTAAGATCACCGGGATCACCATCCAAATCAACATCACTATAAGTACGCAACTCTAAAGATGAGTTAGAATGAAATAAAAGACTCAGAAACTGAGTCCCACAAAGATATTTAATAATACAAAGAACTGCAGGCAATGTACGATAGTAGAAAAAGTGACAAATTGACTAACTATATGAATAACATGTGCAATATCCGGACGAGTAACAGTGAGATAACCAAGACTACCAACAATATTGCGATATAAAGTAGGATCTGCTAAGGGAAGACCATCAGATGAAGATAACCAATTCCAATCCAAAATCAAATCCGAAAGCAGATCGAAAACCAATTTCAATTCCGATTGCAAATACAAAACTAATATCAAATCTCAAGAAGATAAACCAATTAATATGATTGTAACATCCCAATAATCGAGTACAACAAAATTCAATCAATCAAAAAACCTAAATTACAAGATCAACAACGATGAAAAGAATGAACTAAAAGTAAACAGTAACCTGTTGGAACCATCAAAACATCGATTTATGGAGATCTAAATACGATCCCCACTGTTCAAAATTTAGATACTGATGCAAAGAAGGCTTGGTTAAAATTTCAGGATGATCCAACGGTTGAAACTTCGGGAATCCTAAAAACAAGTTGGTTGATCTAGGGAGAAAATTTTCTGCGAATTTTGAAGAAACTTTTGTTACTGTAACGTAAATCTGTCTATTTAATGATTCAACTAAACTTCCATGATCATCCCTAATTTGATACTCAAATAACTCAAAACCTAGCTCTTGATACTATGATACCTTTAGAGATAAATTACGAATATAAAATTTTATTACAATCAACTTTGAATTTATAATAGATGTCTGAACTTATATAGAAAATTAATATAAGCTAAATACTGCAAATACCCTAATATATATATAATGTAATAAAAAATATAAATATATATTCTAACACGAGAAAGTATCCCTGAAATTTACTAAAACATAATCTTTTAGCTTTGTTTGGTCAGTACATCAAAAACTAGGCAACAACCTAAAAACCTCACGCCTAACATCGAACTAATACACAACCAGACTAATTATCGCATCCTGATATTTTTTATGCAACCCGTTGACAATTATAGGCTCTTATTGGTTGTGAGTACATTCACTGCAAAGGATGTTGGAGGGAGCAATCTTCTTCCAACAACCGCCTATGCATGAATACACATCAACTGCTAGTTGTTCTTCTTTGAGGGTACCATACATTGTTTTATAATCATTCGCAACTGAATCAAACCCAAATCCTAAAATAACATGGCACCATTCAACACCTTTCTTCCTGACATGTGGTATGACTAAACACTAATTTATGGCAGGACTCCATGTCGTGATTTCTAGTACTTTTAACACATTGTCATGCCAACGAAACGAAAGACACATACTAGTCCATCTAGTATATTTGTGTAATTTATATAAATATATATATATATATATATATTAATTTTTTAGGGAATAATCACCAATATACCCCATTTTCAAGATCAATGGCCCTCCTTACCCCCAAATTCTGCAAATCATTTGTCGTAACACAACATTTTAGAAAAATATCGCCTGTTACGCATTTTCGGGTGCCTCATCAGGCCTGATGCGGAACACTGGATGCCGCATTAGTGCATAAATACAGGACAAGAAATAGCGCATCATGGGTTATGCGTATCAGGCTGTTACTGCAGATGAAACTCTATATATGTAGGATATTTACGACCAAAATTTTGAAATGGGGTAGGCATGACCATGTAAATTGAAAATGGGCTTTTTGGGCCATATACAAATATATTTTAAATAAATATTTAATATATTTATTTATTTTATATATTCAATCAAAATCCAACTCGAACTAAACCGATCATATTTTGATATTATTTTCAATATTTGGTGAAATCGATTCAGGCTTTCGAGCCAAATTCGAGTCTATCGAACTTTTTTACGAGTCGAGTTTCAAGCTTAAAATTTAAGGCTCGGTTGAACTCGAGCTCGAGCCTGAACTTTTTAATCGAGTTGGAGCCGAGCATAACAGTGTTTGACTCATCTCGCCTCGATTACACCCTAACCATTAAACATTAGGGTCTTCCCTACAGTGAGTCTTCGTTCATTATCGTTTCATTAATTACATCAAGTATATGAACATTTTCTCAGTAAATCCAAAGATAATGGATGAAAAATACCAAATGAGGGCTAAATTAATAAATACAAACAACCTGAAAGTTTTTTAAATGAATATTTAAGAACAGACCTGCTTGTTCGCAGGTTCTAAATGGGATATGTAATGCACTAATGCATACTCCCTCTGTCCCATCCAATTATATACATTTTTTCAATACTCGACCCACATTATAAGTTAAATATAAAGTATACTTTCATAATTCATTTTTAAAATTTTATTTTTTTGTATTAAACTTTAAACAACAAATTTTTATTCAGATTGAAAATTATTTACAAAACTATACTTTAAAAGAGTCTTAAACTGCGGTCATCTTACCCTCTAATATTGCGGAGTTTTTTGCATACTTAATGGTAACAGCAAGCAACCTTTTCTTGATATTCTTCTGAAGTATCTAATTTTGAAGCCCGGGAATCCTTATCCCTAATGGGCTCATTAAAAGCAGCAATAGTGGTTTCCCTTCCTTCACCAGGTCCTATGAGTCTAACAAACATTTTTTTAATGTATAAGGATTACTTCACGCAATCTGAAGAGGTTTTATAGAAGTCCTTATCCGAGGAATACGTGTATGGGATCTTGAAGCCACATGGTTATCAACTTCAAGTTTCAATTAGAGAACTCTTCTCTGTGATTAAGGCCTCAAAAGCGCCTTAAAAATATTTCAACTGATCGCGAGACCGGTCGTGCTTCTTTTCCTTTGAGGTCAGAAGAACAGTAGTCAGGTAACTAAACATGGCACTAAATGGAAGCGAGCATCCTGGAAAGGTTTTATTCAAAGAGATAGGTATCCGTTTCGAAGAGCTTGTTCCCCCTCCCTCCCTCTTTCTTATAATTATTTTGATATGTTCTGCATTTTGGTCGCCCACTCTTCATTCAAGGTGGTTAGAACCAGGAGAAGATCTTCTTATGCCCCCCAATGATCGAATGGTCCTTCGACCATCATTTGGTTTTGACGGCCATCATAGATATCATGAGACCTGCCCACGATTATTACGACAGGGCCGGTGAGCAACTAGTTACAAATTTGACGAGAAAGAAGTGAGTGCTCTACACTAAAGCCGAGAACACTCCAGTTTCCTGTAAGGCAATGGAAGATCTAGTAGCCGCTCCTTTAGTTTTTTCAACGGTACTTGAATCTGAAGTCGCGTTCATATCTCGCCCCAAGTATAGTGACTGATTCTATCTTTTTCCTGAATTTCATTAGTTCCAGGCTCAAGTGCATGTTCATTCATCTTCATTCCAAAGGTGAACATCCCCATTGAGTGACTATAACTTCTTTGATTTACAGTCAATAGTTCTAAACCAACCCTTTCTTATTATGTCTTCCCCCCATCACAGATGGTTCAGCCACTCCTGATTTTAAAAAATGATTGCGAACTGAGACCTTTTTACCTTTTTTCAGGATTTGACCCAAACGTTTCGGCAAATTCCCATGCGTTACCCACCCATTCGCCATACTTGAGTAAGTACCTCAAAAACCTTTAAGTAAAGCATTGGGAACACGCGCCCGTAAGAATGACCCTAGTTCGGGATGAAGCCAAGCCTATACGTACAATAGGCATAAAGGAAAGACCCCCAATTAGCATCCGTGACACAGAAAATAAGGAATGAATTTGCCAAGATGAAACCCTTGATTGAACTAATCATCGACCTCCTATTGCTCTGTAGCTCAAGAAAAGAAAAGGAAGTGAGCTAACTTGACGAGGGTAAATTTAAAAAATTGTAGCACCTCGCCACAAAGTAACCTTTATAGGAGTATAAACATCCGCACTCATGCCTTATCCCGAAATTGCGGTAAACCCCTATTTTTGGGCCCTTCCGGGGACTTTTAAGGCTTGGTATGTATAAGCTATTTAAGTAGGCTCGAGAAAGGTAGGCTCGTGCCCGTTCACTCCTTTTCTTTTCCTTTTAGCTCGATCCCTCCCTTAGTGTAATATCCAGGAATTTCGCGATTTATATTTTTCAAATATTATATGAAAAATATGATTTTCAGTGAAAGTAGAAATATATATATATATATAAATTTATATTCCCACATGATGAGTTACTATGTGTTATTTGAGTTAGCAATCAAAGAATTGAAAAATGACAATTTATGAGGATTAAAAGAGAAATAAGTGAGTTATGATTTTTACAGGTATATATGTGAATACAGGATTAAGTGACCTGTATGTGTTGATCCGATTAAGCGAATAACGTGAAGATGTGGCTGATAAAAGATATCCGATTTTTGTATATAAACGAAGATGGAAAAGTGAGAATATTTAAGATTTAATATGGAAATTAACTGGAGGTATGAGGTTTGATTTTGGAATATGTGATTATATGCTATGTGAATTGTACGTATTGGATTATTTGGTCAATGCATTTTTAAACGATTTTTAATATTCTTTTTGTGCAAATATGAGTACATGAGCTTTCAAATATTCCTATAAAATAATAGGAATTATATAAAATCATGAGATTTGTTGTATTATATCTAGAATATCCCAAGAGATTTTATAAAAATTATAGTTAAATTTATTTTGATGATATGGTATTTTAAATGATTTTAAAATCATTATTTGGATATTTGAGTAGTAACTTGCAAAATTCGTATAAAATAATATATACACTCCAAAAATATTTGAAAAATATAGGAAGAAAGGTAATTTAATTCCCTATATTTTTAAAAATAAAATTAAAATATTTTTGACTTGTTAATTTCCAGTTTTCTATTTTTGCAAGTTCGATTTCAGAATATTAGTGTGACATAATATATGGTAAAATTCATTTTTATCGTAAATTTACAGAAACGCTCATGGGCTTTAAAGCCCCAAAACCAGGCCTGCTGTCCATTTGCTCTCTCTCGATACTTCTTGAAATCCATCGGCTTCTCTCTCTCTGTCTCGGTACTACACGACCACCATCATTCTCGTTTGTTTTCTTTAATTCTTGGCTCCATTTGAGTCTTTTTTTCTCCTTTTCTCGATGTATACGTGTAAAATTGTATGTATATGTATTGATTTTGAACCACCCATTTCGGGTCGGGTTCGAAGCCTTTGATTTGTTTCGATTCTTACTTCGATGTTTCTCGGACACGTTGATCTTTACTTGTATATATATGTATGTATTGATAGATTTCACGAGACTCACTACAGGTCGAGTCCGATTTTTCTAAAAATCCGACTCGATTTTGATGATATAGCTTGTGTACATGTTGACGACAGCAATAATCGGCGAACCCCGTGATTTGAGACCCAATTTGGGCACTGTCCTATAATTTTAAAAAACTCGTTTTGTTCATTAGAGGCGAGTTTTAGAATTTTCAGTTCGTATTCTTGAATAATTAGTTTCGTTTGCATGAAAATGGTTCGAATATTAATATTAGTTTGAGTAGTTAAATTGATTGATGTTGGTTTAATATTGTTTAAGAGAATTTCGACGTATATACGTTATGATTATGTGAAATTTTGAAATATAAGCTAGAATTTTATTCGAGTTTTTGACTGTTAATTGATGATGTATGCTTAGTCGAGATTTAGTGGATAATATTACTATTAGTTGCGGTTTCATTTTTGGTATAAATATGATTAAAAACTTAATTATTAAATTTAATGGTCACTATGAATAATTGATTAAATGCAAATGTTGTTGTCGGTGATTGTTGTTATGTCGACTTGTGATCGTAGCTAATAAAATAGAGGAAGTGCTGCCCAATTTTCTAAAAAAGTAACAAATTTTTTATATAAAATAACAATAATAAGTTCCTTTCTATATTTTATTAATTTATCGATTTATAGTAAATTATTTTTCAAAAATAGTTTCCTTACTTAAATCGACTTTACTTAGTTAGTTTTGAATTACATTTAAATAATCCTTATTCGTTTAATTAATCGATTACAGAGAGTTAATCGATTAATTTTATCGATTAAGGATTTATTTAAATAGTAATTGACTCCAATTAAATTGAATTATTGTTTTAAATATTAATTTTCAAAAATTAAAACTCTCTTACAAATGTTTAATCCAAAAGAATTCAAATATTATTTTTTTATACTTAGCACCGTTTTGTCAAAGATAAATGTTTTCTTAAAATGTTTTCGGATTGTGTTTATGTATGAATGGTGTGTCTGCATGTGATATAATAAGTTTTACTAGTATACGTGTTTGGATTAACATGTATACATAAAGTATATACACATATATATGTATATATATAATGCATGTACATATACTTTACATAAAGCGTATGGGTAGACTAGTGTTAGACGTTCAAGGTGAACGACGATTGACTATGAGGATACTGAAATAATGTCTATACGTGTTGATTCGGAAAGTGAGAACGCTCGGTTTAGGAAAGGAAAGGCCCCACTAAGTGACGGGAAAGTAGGTTCTATGGTCAAGAAAGGAAGCGAATAAGGCAATTAACATTTCAACCCTTGCCTCCTTTGTTATGAATCTATGTTATGATTGATTACCTATTGTCACCTTATAATTAGATTTGTGTATTGGCATAGCTTGTTTCTTTTCCTTTTAAATTTATACCTTATTTCAAATACAAATGCTTTCAAGTTTATAATACATTTGAATCTCTAAATGATGATTCTTTTGATATACCCTACCATTGCAATGTAACAAAGTTTATTGAAATTGAAATTAACAATGATTTCATACTTGAAAGAGTCTCAAGTCTGAAAGGCTGAAAATATGGCCTTATGGGTACCCTCTTCACGTCCACTGGGGCTGTAAAGTCCGGTATGGGGATTGTACGAGGTGGTCACCCGTGTAGTCCAGAGCGTCGTACACTTCAATTGAGTAAAAATGTATTATGTAAAGAAATGTCCAAATGATTGGACCATTTTAAGAATGTGATGATTTCATGAAAGAAAGTAAAGCTTTAATGAAAAGAACTGATTCAAAAGGTATTGTTTTGATAAAGAAAAAGTTTATGAAAGATTTGAGAAAGGAAATATTATTATAAAGTAATGGTTATAAAATGACTACCTTGGAATGAACCTGATCTTGAGACTTCTTTTAAGACCCATGTAGCCTTGGCCTTTATCTTATTCAGTTGAATAATTTATCATGTTAATTTAACTTAGTTACTTGCAGAGCTTTTGTAACTCACTTTGTTATTTATCTAACCCTGATAGTTAAGCATGAGGAATGTGGCCAGGATTAGGCACGGCTGTTAAGATCATTTATAATGGTCCTCTACATCCTGTTAGAATTGTTATACCAGCTCAAGTAGAAGACATGCTCGAATAGTAGTTGGAAGTAAGCTATGTTGATGCATATAATATTATCAGTTGCTTTAGGTTTGTTTTGTATAATTCCAAGTCAGAGTTATAACCATGGTTATTTATTAAGGGTTTGTAATAATTTTCTATTATTCGTTAGTAGTCGTAACTTGTTTCGTACCATAACCTGTTTAAGATCCTTGTGGTAAAAAGGGGTTGAATATTTATTTGGATATATCCAGGATTTGTATGTTAATGTTATTGTGAATCCCTAATCTAGACCCCGGATCGGGAGGGTATCATACCTAGACCCTTCTTTTATGCCGGGTCTGGGGAAGAAAGAATTGAATATCGGAAGAAGCCTAAGAACTTCTAGAAAGGGAAATAATAGGTGATTTTATCCTTACACAGGTAGATCGGGTGAGCTGCAGGGCATGGATCCGGTGGGTAGGGCTTCTTTGGCGACCGTGAGGTCACCGAATAAATTGCCGAATAGATAGATCAGATCCGGACGTGATTGTTGCTCTGCGGCCTTCCCTGACCAGTATCGCTCCCTCACTTGTAGCGCTCGTGATCGGCCTCCTACCCTGTGTATCGATCGAAAGGCAGGGCGAAACAGCCTCGGTCTTTGGCCCGAGCTGTATGAGGCGAAAACGCGTCCCACATATAGTTCGGAGACGAGCCCCACCCCAGCAGTAAGGGTGCGGCTTAGGTCAACTAACACAAAGAAGATACAATTCACTCAATGATTCCGCCCTTATAGCCTTTGATCGGTAGATTATTTATAACTTCGGAAGATTGTCAAGGTAGCTTACTTCCAAGACATTGCCTATCTTTGATTCTCTCTAGCCCAGCAGCGGGGGCAAGTGTTCAGAAATATTTCTGAAAATTAAAAGGAAAATTCTGAAATGGTGCCCTTCAGTACCTCCCTCTCACCCGATCTGACATTTGCTATGTCATCAATCAAGTTTGAGGGTGCCTAGATATTAAAAGGTTATCCCTTTGTAACGCTGGAAGCTAAGCAAAGTCATGATTTGATGAATTCTTCTTTATTATGTCATTTGATATTGTCACCACGAGATAGATTAGGATAAATGGAATCGGAATTGGGACAAACATCTCCAACCAGATTGGCGCTTGAATAAATATCAAAGTTTCTCTCAAATATTTCTATCTTATAGCTGTCTCGGCGCTTTCATTATCCTATAGGTCCGGAAAGACCACCTAATCCTTTCCTTGGGAAATACCTCTCAACAAGATTGATTGTCAGTGTTGACTTGGATCTCAGGTTACTGAATAAGGTGGCCAGAAGCGACGAGCAGTCGCGGTCGAGGCTTGATTTTAGCCGATAAGCTAACAATAAGCTTGGCTACATCGAAGCACTTACCAAACGCGAAGGAAAGGGCCTTCGCCACTTGAGCCGTATGCAGGGGAACTTGCACGTGCAAATCAAAGAAATGCAACATCAACACGAGAAATATCTTTTTATATTACGCTTTAAGAAGATTGTATCATGGGTTTGAATTTCATTTCCTCCGGCACAGAAATGAAACGGGCGGGTAGAATTACGCGCACAATATAATTTCGCATTGACGATTCTAAGCTGCTATTTATCATCACAGATCCCTATTGGGACGGGCCCGATTGCTCCCCTTTTTCCACCTATTTACATAACTCATCTTGATCGACGAAGTGGATACTGCCGGAAGAAGCTGTTGATTGATTTGGCAGCCCCCGAAGGGCCTGGCACGCACAATCCTATCTGAGTCCGAGTTTACCCCTTGCACGCACTTCAGAAAGGGGAAACAAACAACAGATTGAGCTGAAAGACGTTGCTATAATACCTTGTTACGTATACTTCGCTCGCTCGTTAAGCCACGCTACTTGGTCAAATTAGTAAAAAAAAGAGATCTGGCTCTTGAAGCACCTCTTTCTACATAAGTGATTACCGTAAAAGAATTGAATTATGTTCTACTCTCATAGCTCTGATGTGACAGCATGGTATGGCTTTGTTCTTGGTGTTGTTTAATATATAAATGCCGAGTGCCGCTTTTCCCCTTCCGGAAATCTGTATCTGCTTTAAGAGGGTGAAATAGAATCAACAAATATTGGAAGAAAAGCTGCCTAAGGAGGGGAGTCTACCCAAACGACTCTCCCACACCGTCAGTGTTTGGTACTCTCTTGATAGCTTCAATAGTTCACTAAAGCGTTTGGTGTAATGAAATGTAAGATCTTCAGAAAGAAAGGCAGTGCCTTAGGGGGACTTTTTTTGTGATAAACAAATGACTCCAAACAAGAACCTCAAGGCGGCCAATGCTAAGAAAAGGGGTGAACCTGAGAAGAGCAGTAAGATTAAGCGTTCAGGTGTTGGTGTTATGATCTTAATTAAAGTAAAGATGGAAGTTCCTCTCCTAATTCTAACCACCCTGAATGAAGAGTGGGCGAACAAAATGCAAAACATATCAGAATAATTATAAGAAAGAGGGGGGATGGGGAACAAGCTCTTCGAGATATATACGCTGAAAGAAAATGCACTGTCATCTATCCAAGACAATTGGGGTATATCCATACAATATATATGGTGAAAGGAAATGCCCCTAAATGAAAAGTGGGCGAACAAAATGCAAAACATATCAGAATAATTATAAGAAAGAGGGGGAGCGGGAACAAGCTCTTTTGAATATATATGATGATATGAAATTCCCCCAATGTTCTAACATAGAGTAGAATCGAACATTGAAGAGATTAGCTGACAACATTTAAAAGATCGGCGTCAAATTTTAAGACAACAGGGGTCTATCCGTGCAAGTAAGCTGGTCCCCGAACTGCGTGAAATGGTCGCCTATTACATGACTCACGAACTCTGCTTGGGGCAGGGGTACCTATTATTCGTCAGCGGTTCGGCGCACCCCTCCTATACAAAGCCGCCCCTTTCTTACCAATTAGAAGGAATAAAGAGGGAGCCGATTGTCCCGGGAAATGAAGTACGCATACGTACTGGGGCATTCACCTCTCCCTACCCCAAAACCTGAAGTCGTCGAGTGGAATTGGATTCCCGAAGCGAACGGTGCCTTAACTGATGAGTGACGTTGCCGCCACTCCTTAAAGTTACCTATTGTATCATACACTTCTTTCATTCTTTCTCACACTTGTTCTTTCATAACCTCGTATTAGCTCATTGCTCAATCTTTCTTTTCTGATTGAAAGTAGCATTGCACGGCGCTGCTATTAGCATAACAACTGGTACACCATAGTTTGGCCCAACCCAGTCCTCTCGTACTAGAGTTTGCCATTTTTTGTTTCATCCGACTTTGATTAAACAGTCCATTTTTGATGGGCGAACGATGGGAATTGAACCCGCGTGCGCTACGCTAAAGCCGAGAATACTTTCTATTGACCAATATCAGGTGTTATATAAGAGCAGGTTATGATGTGAGGACTCTCAGAGACCCACTGTGGACACTGAATGGAAAAGAAAGAGAAGGGAACAACCTACCGGAAGGGTTAAATATCCCAATTTCTATTATTTATGCTAAAATATCGAGGTGCATACGGGTGATACCATTAACAAGTTGATCTTCATAAACTTGTATATCTTTACATTATGAGATCACAAAGAGATCAAGTACAAAGAGGGAGAGATGGAGATAGATTGAGAGAGATGAAGAGAAAGAGAGAAATGAAATGTATTGAGTCTGAAATGATTACATGGAGAATGAATTAGATCTAACAAACTTATCATGTAGATATTTATACTATCTACTTAACTACTTATCATAACAAACTGAAAAATATCAAGTCTACTTATCAATCAAGTCTATGTATCAATCATGTGAGCGCAACAGTGATAACAATGATGTCATTATTCAATAGCCCCCATTGCAGATAGAATGTGGTGATCGAACATTCAATCTGGAAAGAAGAGACCAATGAGCCTATTTATGAAGTCCTTTGGTAAGAATATCAGTAAGTTGCTGCATACTAGGAACATAGACAGGCCGAATGTAATGAAGCTGGAGTTGCTCCCATATAAAGTGATAATCCAAAGTAAAGTGCTTTTTCTTGGTATGAAATATAGGATCAGCAGCAATGTCTATAGCAACTGAGTTGTCATAATGAATAAGAATAGGTGGACATTGAGGAACAAGCAATTCGAAGAGGAACAAGCAATTCAAAGAGGAACAATTGTAACCAGGAGATCTCACAACTAGTATCTTTAATGGCCCTAAGTTCAGCCTCGGTAGTCGAGCGAGAGACCAGCTTTTGTTTGCGAGATTACCAAGTAACAAGACAAGAGCCCAATAATAAACACATACCAGTAATGTTTCTGTAGGAATCAACACAAGTTCCCCAATCATTATCACAGAAAGCCTGCAACTTAAGATCAGAAGTGGCAGAAAAGAAAATGCCATGTTATGCAATGCCTTTAAGATATCTCAACACTCTCTACACAGCCAGTAATTGAGGGACCTTAGGATTCTGAAGAAACTGGCTAAGATAGTGAAAAATATATGCAATGTCAGGCCTTGAGACAGTGAGATATAAAAGTTTTCCAACAAATTTTCTATACAAGCTAGGATTGTCAAGTAAAGGACCATCAAGGAGGGACAACTTTTTGTTAACATCAACAGGAAGAGACAAAGATTTATATTCTCTAATCCGACTTCCATAAGCAAATCATGAATGAACTTATGTTGATGCAAAAATATACCTGCAATAGTTCAATGAATTTTTAAACCAAGATAATACTTAATCAATCCCAAGTCCTTAATGGTAAATGAAGAATGCAAAATTGATTTCACATGAGTGATAAAATCAAAATCAGTTCCAGTCAGCAAAATATCATCCACATACATCAAATCCACTGTAAAAGAATCACCATGATATCTGATAAACAAGGAATAGTCTGATACAGTCTGTGTGAAACCTAGTTCAAGGAGAACAACTCCTAACTTCTCAAACCATTGCCTAGATGCCTTCTTCAAATAATAGAAATATTTAAGTAACTTGCATACCAGACCATGTTGACCATAAAAACTGTGACCTTGAGGAATGGCCATATAAACTTCTTCAGGTAAATCCCCCATGAAGAAAAGCATTGTTAATGTCTAACTGGTGAACCTCTTAATTTTTTATAGTAGCAAGGGCTAATAAAACTCTGACAATGGACATCTTACCAACAAGAGCAAAAGTATTATGATAATCCTCCCTTTCTGTTTGGGTATAATCTTTGGCCACTAACCTAGCTTTAAACTTATGAATACTACCATCAGAAAGATATTTCACCTTGTAAACCCATTTACAATCCACTACATTTTTTCCAGAAGGTAAAGAAACAATACTCCAGGTATTATTAGTCTCCATTGTGGAAAGCTCTTTGTTCATGGCATCAATCCACATATTATCAGTAGATGCTTGTTTAAAAGAAAATGGTTCAGGAATAGCAGTATAAACTGGAAAAGGTGAAGAGTAATTAGACATACTGAAATTTTGTGAGTCAATAGTTACGAGGTCAAAACAGTATTGGCATGAGCTGTAGTGTGATTAGCAGAAGAAGAAACAATGTAGTCTTCCATCCAAATAGGTTGATTCTTGACTCTAGAAGAAACTCTGAAATGAGATGGAGTAGAGGAACTAACAGTTGAATCAGGAAGATAGCCAGTATGAGGAAATTATGATGGAGATATTGAAAAATATGAAGAATTGTTCTCTTGGTAAAAGATATCATTATCTATATGATCAAATCAGATGGCCAGATTGCACATTCTACAGATTCAGTAGATGTATTTTGTAGACTAGTCAACTGTGTAGTAACACTATCATCAAGATAATGAACAATGTCTAGAGGAGTGTCTAAAACATCACAAGATTGTTGTGAAGAGCCATTTAAATCAACTGAATTGTCAAGAGAAGATTTTGACAAATTGGAAAATGTAAACACAAACTCATTAAAAATAACATGTTTGGAATAAAGAAAAGTTTGAGTTTCCATGTTGTACAATTATATCCTTTCTGAAGCAAAGGATATCCTAGAAAAATAGTTTTAATAGCTCTGGATGAAAGTTTTTTAGAGTCATGATGCGACACAAAAGCCAAACATCCAAAAACCTTTAAAAGGTCATAAGAAGGTGGTTTGTTGAAAAATTTCTCATATGGTGAGATGTTTTCTATTACAGAAGAAGGGATTCTGTTATGAAGATAGGTAAAAGTTAACAAACAATCCCCCGAGAAACTAGTTGGCAAATAAGCTTGGATGTTTAAAGCTCTAGTCATTTCTAATAAAGTTCTAGGTCTCCTTTCAACTCTTCCAATTTATTGGGGATTATAGGGACATGTAGTTTGATGAAGAACACCATGTGTTTTTAAAAAAGAAGACAACTTAGAATTGACAAATTCCTCTATTTTAACTTCTAATACATTTAATAGTGACATGAAACTGATTAAGAATATAAGCATAAAATTCTTGTAAAGACTGAACAACATGTTGTTTTTGTAAGAATCAAGATAGTCCGGATAGCTCTGATATAGTCATCAACAATTGTCAAAAAAATATTTACAACCATCCGTTGTGGTTGTCCTGTAAGGACCCCATACATCACAATGAATTAATGCAAATATTTCTGTAATAGAAGAGGAACTAGAAAGAAATGGTAAGTGAACTGTTTTGCCAAGGAACAAATATCACAGGGAAGAGTTTTTGAACCAGAAACATTAACAGGAGGAATTTTATGTAAAACATTGTTTGATATATGTCCTAATCTCACGTGCCATAACTGAGGAGTGACTTGAGAAGCAGCAGAAACAACAGCTGGGGGAGTTTGAATAAGTGGGGCTGAATTCTCAAGTTGATAAAGACCTACAATGAGTTTACCTAGGATCCAACCCTTCTTCTGGTGTTGGTCCTGCATAATGCACTCATGAGAAGAAAAATAATTGTTGGTGTTTGCTTATGCATTCAACTTGCTGATAGACAATAAATTAAAGTTGAAGGAATGTACTAGACATTAGTAATCACAATGGATACTGGATGAATTGTAAATGATCATATTTGAGTCAATACTGCAGTATGACCATTGGGAAATTTAACTGTGATTGGAGTTTGCAAAGTCTGTAAACTATGCATCTGAGACAAATTGCAACACATATGGTTTTTGCCCTTATGTCAAGAACCAAAATATGACTTGCAATACTTGAAGTAGTCATGAGAGACAAAATAGTACCTACAAAATTGCTGCCAAACTGGAAAGATGAGGAAGGTTGGGCGGATGGCTGATGATCGGGAGTTTGAATGCACTTCATCAAATTGGTCATTTTTGACTATAGAACTTCCATCTGATTAGCGAAATATGATTGAGAATGATTAGAAGCATTATCAAGACTAGAAACTTGCATAGCTTGGACAGATCTATTCTGAAACTGAGTGGAAGAATGCTGAGTCTTGTTGAAAGGCGTCCTATTGCCTTTATTATTAGGATGGTAAGGATGGTCTAAAGGATAAGCAACTAACTTGTTGCACTTCTCCTTTGAATGATTCTTACCATGGCAATAAGAACACTCTATTGCTATAACAGGTTTATCAGCAGTCCTGTCGTTTATCATAAAAGTTTGAGAAGTATTCTTTGGCAAATTGGCCATTAAAGCAATCAAATTACTAGCATTAGTATGAACCTGTCTTTGCTTTTTCTCTTATTTGATTAGCATGAAACTTGATTGATAGAAGGTCAAGGATTCATCATCAACAAATGACCTCTGGCAGAAGTGTAGCTACTATGTAGTCCCATCAAAAACTGTATCAACCTAGTTTTCTAAATCTGTGCATCCCATTATTTGGAAGCACTACAAGTACACTTACACTACTAGAATTATGTCAATAGACATCAGTACTTAGACATCGGTTGCTCAGACGACCGATGTTAAAGTTATATTTAGACATCGGTTATTTTAAAACCGATGTTACTGCTTATTTTAGACATCAGTTATTTTAAAACCGATGTTACTGCTTATTTTAGACATCGGTCTAGAAAATAACCGTTGTATATAGTTATTTTTCAAAAATGAAAAACGTTAGTTAGGCATCGGTTTTTTATGTAGCCGATGTCTTTGTTTTATAGACATCGGTTATATTTTACAATCGCTGTCGATGGTTAACTTAAAAAAATTTAAAAAACACGCGGAAACTTTCCCCCCTTTATTACCCAAATATTCCCCCTTAACAAAAAAAAACCGTTTCCCCCAATTCTTTTTTCTCTCTCTCACTCTCACCCTCACCCTCTCTGCACTCTCTCTCTGAGCTCACTCTGCTCTCTCTCTCTCGTTCTCTTTCCCTCTCTCTTCCATCTCTCTACTTCTCTCCCTCTCTCTCTTCCATCTCTCACACACACACACACACCATATCAGTTTATAGTAAGTACATAGGGTTTTAATTAAACCCCAAATTGAAGAACACCATCAATTAATCAAACTACATCTACGAGAAACCCTAATTTCTGAACAGGTATGTTTGTTCATTTAGGTTTGTATGTTCGATTAGGTTAAATTTGTTCAATTAGGTTTGTTCATAAATTTTAATGGATTTTTTCCTTTTTTAACAGGTTTTGAGATTCATTGAGTTTCATAAGATTTGTACTCTAATTTTCTATTTTTTCTTGAGTTATTTTAAATATGCATTTTTTTGAACATAAATTAGGATTGTGTTCTTGTGTATATATATTTAGGTTTGCCTAAATATATCAATTAGGTTTGATATTTACATGTGTTTTTTTTCTGGTTGAATCTTCTGATTTTTGTTCGTTTAAAGTTTTAAGTAATATTATATTTTTACATTCGATTTTGTGTTTCTTTGATTTTATTGTGCGTGATTTGGATTGTAAGTTCTTATTTTGAATTTTTATGTTTAAGATTTTGTGGAGTGTTTTTTACTAGTTTTTCTTTATTTATTTAATGTTTTTTTAATGTATAATGGGATAAATTACTATTTTGATTTCAACAGGCTTCCAATACCTTGGATACATAGTGGAACTATAGAAGAGAATGTACTATCTGGTGAGGAGATGGACAAAGAAAGGTACAAGAAGATTCTTGAAGCATGCTGCCTCCAAAAAGATCTGGAAGTTCTTTCCTTTGGAGATCAAACAGTGATTGGTGAGAGGGGAATCAACTTAAGCGGGGTCAGAAGCAGAGAATACAAATTGCTCGTGCTCTCTATCAAGATGCAGATATATATTTATTTGATGATCCATTTAGCGTTGTGGATGCTCATACAGGATCACATCTTTTTAAGGTAACTGTTTATGCATCTAAATGTTCTTGTACGTTATAACTGAAACTGTATTACATGACAACATCCCTAATAGTCATCTTTGTTTTATTAGGTAATACCATTTGATAAGTTACTAATCTTTTTGTTGAAGGAACATTGTAAGCGACTCTGTTTTATGTATTATTGGTGATTGTATGTTATACTTTTTGAGCATTTAATGTGTTTATTACATCATTTGACAAGTTATGTGTGGCACTGGAAGGAGTGCATACAGGGGATTCTGGGGTCAAAAACAGTGATATATGTTACTCATCAAGTAGAGTTTCTACCTGCAGCAGACCTCATACTTGTGAGACAGGATCTCATTCTCTAACTCTTTTTTTTGCTAAATTTCTCCAACTTCTTTTAAAAAAGTGAATGTAAATTTTATGTATAATTTATTTCTAGTATTTTATATATCTATTAAACACGGATCACAATGTACGAGTTTCTTTGTTCGTTGAGTTCATAATGTACAAGTTTTCTTTTGCTTATACTGTGTATTTAGCTTATGTTGAATTACCCTTACTTATCTACGCTAAAACTATTGCTCTATAATTCAGAGCTGAATGCTAATAGCATCCATTTGATTACATGGAACTGAGGAATTTTATATTATGATCTTGTACAAGTTCTTAGTTGATACCTCTTTTTCAAGATTTTTTGAAATTTATCTTGATCACTTGTTTTAGGACCCACAAGTATTTGGAAAGAAGACTATATTCACAGCTCGAGAATCTGGGTAAGTTTCTTTGTTATGCGGAATTTATAGAATTCTAAAAGAAGTAGAGAAAGTGGATGAAAATTATGGGTGAAGTGTTGATCATAGGTAGTCTTAATCTTTTATTTAGAAGAAAGGAAATATGATTGCCTATCAATATTATTTCTTGATACTAAATTACAGAGACGTCATTAAGCCTGAACATAGTTGTCCAGATAATTATAGGCTTTCATATTTAGTGTAAAGTCATGCTTACAATGTTGCATATTATTTGTTATCATATATTACTGTATCATTTCATACTTCCCATACATGTACATCTGTGTAAATAAAGAGTATTCTTGTATTAATGAATATGCCAAGCCTTATTATTCAGGGAGCAGGAACAGTGGGCTCAATGTGATAATTGCTCCAAATGGCGAAGGCTTCCTGCTGATGTTCTTCTTCCTTCAATTTGGATATGCTCTGACAATATATGGGATCTGAACAGGTTAGTTCTTACCTTACATTTGGCTACTTGATAGTTGATACTATACTCCCTTTTCACTATCAAAATTGTGTCTGCATACTTGTACATGTTAGACTTAAGGTTCCAATTCTACTTCATACTTTCTTCTTCAAGAAAGTGATTTTGGTATTGGATTGATGACATGACAATAGAATTACGATAATCAAAATTGAGAATTGCATCTTCATGTACCATCATGATCAGTTTGGTTGTGTTACTCTTTTTGCCGGAAAAATCTACTTTTAATTGAGACTTTCAATGTGATTGAAGGAAGTATGCTTGTTTTACCTTCCCAAAATAGATGACCTTTACTTCTTCCTTTTTTTAAGAAAATAATTATAAAATGGTGTATTATATCTCTTGTATTTCACAGATGTTCATGTTCTGCTCCTGATGAGATGGATCCGAAGAAGCTGGAAAGCTGTTTTAGAGGTACCATGATAAAACAAATCTCTAAGAATTACTATACTCCATCTATCTTCAGTACATGGCATATTCCTTTTTTTAATTTGTACAAAAAAATATTATATTTATTAGCTAACTGTTATATGCCCGTTCCAGGGTAAAAGGAGAAACTCACGGAAGTTGAACAACAGCTGAAGAAAGCTGAGAATGTTGAGAGGCGTATACTGCAACGTGAGAAGGCAGCTTGGGAGTTGGAGGTTTGCCTTTTTTATCTTTTTTTCTTGAGGTTGTTACAAGGTCTTCATTGGAAACTCAATTTTTGTCCGTATAAGCTTTCCAATTTTATATCCTTTGTTTGCTTTGAATTCCATTTTTTTGTTGGAAAAGTGAAACCAATTACTTTTTTTTGACCTACAGGTTCTTCTCTCTTTAATAAAGCAATATTCTGATTTCAATGAATTTGATAGTTTATTTCTATTGGAACATCACGTTCATGTTCTTTTGTAAGTGTCACATTATAACTTAATTCATAATTATCATTTATTTTATATAACTGCATCTTGAGATAATGTTCTCTTGAGGTATTGTACGCCTTAACCATTCTGGTTTGTTTATATAAATATAAAAAGATCTGTTTATGTCAATTTGGATATTGGTTATGCAGCTTAGGGTATCAGGTATTATAAGCAATTCACGGTACATTTTAGCTATGACTTGGAGGAATGTATGAAGTAACATTGTTTGGGATACTTTGTCATTATTATTTACAGTTAAAATGGTCTGGAATTGATGGACTCATAGGACCATTGATGTCTTGTACATGCTATTACATAGAGAGAAAGGCTGTTTACGAAAATGGTCTAGAAGAAAAAAGGGTAAGGTCTACACTTCCATTTTCTACAAATTTTTAATGCAAATAAAGTTCATCCTTCCAAGTAAAGAAGCCGTAATTTGCAAATCTAATGCCATGTGAAGTACTGGTACCTTGAATTTGTATTCAGGCACAAAAATATCCGAGCTCAAATACACTCTTGGTATGTCTAACGAGTTCCTTAAATCACTTGGAAAGGTTGTCTACAAATGCAAGGACATATACAATGATCTGACAAAGTATAGTAGTAGTAGTCTAATAGAAACTATGTAGTAGCTCTTGTATTATTCATCTGACCAAATGTAATTCATTTAAACTTGTTAATATTTACTTGGGTAAATATAATTACGGCTAGAGATATTCATGTACATGCATTATAAAATTTATTGCAGGAGGGATTTTTGTATCAATCGGTCGTAGAAGATTACTTTACTCGATTCATGTATATGCATTGTAAAACTTATTGCAGGAGGGTTGTTTCCAGTTTTTAGAACTGATGTTAAAAACCATAAATACACATCAGTTTACACATATAAAAGCAATGTCTTAAAATCATAAAGACATCAGTCAAAACAAATATTCGATGTTAATAAAGGAATATTAGCACATGAAAACAGGGTAATAACATCGATTCCAAAATAAACACCCGATGTCTATTTATCATATTAACATCGGTTTTTTAGAAAACAACCGATGTCTATTGTCAACATTGACATCGGGTACTTAAAAAATAATCGATGTCTAATAAGATAGAGACATCAATTTTTTTTCAAAGACCGATGTCTAAGAAGATAGGGACATCGGTTTTTTATTTTTAATCGATGTTAATTTATAAATATTGCTTGTGTGTTATAGTTTTAAATAGGCCTAATCATCATAATATTACATTTCTGAAATTGACATTACACAATTATATAACAAGAATGTGAATTAGACATCAGAAATTTTCCAGAAATGATGTGTAATATTATATAGACATCGGTTTTTAACCGATGTCTATGAGAAAATACATTTAACATCAGTCGCGAAGATATCATACATTTTTACATAGACATCGGTTTTTAACCGATGTCTAAGGTCTTTTTTCTAGTAGTGTTAATAGGTGCCTCTAATGCCCTAAGTTCATCCTAGAAACCTTTGAGTTTGTGAAAATAAAATTCAACATAATCATTTCCTTGTTCAAGTTTAAAAATTCCTTTCTGGATTTCAAATATCTTGTGACCACTTACAACAGAAAAATGTGCATTCAATTCATTCCAAACATCAAAAGCACTATCCATATATTTTATGTTATTGTTAATATCATCAGAAACAGTGTTCAATATCCACGTAATTATCATATCATTTAGTCGTCTCCAATGAGCAAATAAAGGTGAACTTTCAGGGGGAGGTGCATATGAACCAGTAATAATTGCTAGCTTATTCTTAGCAAAGAAATCTGAATAGATCGTTTCCAAGTAGAAAAGTTCTCAGATCCTAACTGTTTCTTTAAAATAAGTATTATTCCAGGTTGATCATTAGTATGAAGGAATAACTGATAGGAATTCTTATGAATATTATGAGTTTCATCGATTGATGCATGAAGTTTAATACTGGTATGAGTTTCATGAGAATCGTTGTCAGTAGTGTGCAGATCAACAGTTTGATTGGAAGTGTTCGTCATTGTAGACACGTTCAAGCATGTGACTGTCTTAACATATGATTGGTACGAACGAGTATTGTAATTGTGTGTTCGCAACATTTGAACTCTAATTCAATTGTTGTAATTGATCGAAAATCTATCAAGCCAAAACACGAACAAGATCAAAGAAGCTGACCTAAAATCGAAAGAATTGATCTTAACAAATCAAGAATCAACAAGTTATAATAGACAATCTTGAAGATCGAGAAGATGCAATTTTGGAATTTAGCTCTGATACCATATTAACAAGTTGATCTTCATAAACCTGTATATATTTACATTATGAGATCACAAAAGATCAAGAACAGAGAGAGATTGAGAGAGATGAAGAGAGAGAGAAAAATGAAATGTATTGATTTAGAAATGATTACATGAAGAATGAATTAGATCTAAAAAATTTATCGTCTAGATATTTATACCATCTACTTAACAACTTACAAGCCTTCGTATCAATTATGTGAGCTCATTAGTGGTAGCAATGTGGTAGCAATGATGTCATTAGATACATACAAAACCATTGATGCAATCTATTAACATAGAGTATCTACATATAAAAGAGTTGTAAGAACCGTTAAAATTCGTTTGCTAAGTATTCCCTCCGTCCCTAAAAACGTTTCCTATTTGTGTTGAACACGTTTGTCAATGCACACTTTTGATTGTTAATATCTTTAATTTCGTATTAATATTAAATATTAAAATTTCATTGTATTAAAGTACTCATAAATACGAATCCAACAAAATCACTCATGACTATGTTTGATCTTATAGATTAGACGTAAATTAATAGTCAATCATTTACGATGAATAGTGCTAAAAATTAATATAACAAACTTATTAAGGGACGGAGATCAATCTAAGACTTGATGATATCATTGTTACTTGATATAAGCAATTTCTAGTATTTATAAACGGATTTAAATCGTAAAAGTGATTTCACAGAAAGCCGACGCAGTATCTCCCACTCGATAATTTCTGCTGGAAGGAGAGATACAATATTTTTACTTGCTTTTGCTTTTGCTAATAAGGATCCTGTGATGGCCATACTCGAGTATTAAACTTGTCGTTTTTGAGAAAAAAGTTACTAACCCTGAGACGATAAATGTGTGTTTTAAAGAACTTATAACAGAGAATTATGCTTCCATCCATCAATATTTTTAATTTCATTATATATAATTTTAATAAAAGAAATATTTTGTTAAATATTATAATCAATTTCGTGTAAAATTATACGGATACCGTTACCTATACAGAGTATATATACTATCTATACTATATTATAATAGACGAAACATTAAAAGTTTGGTAGTCGGTCAGTCGGTACTTGCTGAAATTACTTAATTACGCTTACTTACTTTTTCTAATTCTAATTATTGGGTCCATCAATTCTAATTCTAATTAATATTAAAGTCAACTTACTCTATTGTTTTACCAATTTCAATTCTATTTTATATTGAACTCTCTATTATCATAATTTATATTAAATTCAACTTCTTCTACCATTTTATATTTCAATTCTATTTTATATCGAATTATATATTATTCTAACATGTAACTTCGGGCTAAATTAAATTTAAGCAAAGTAAATATAATTATTAAGATTTAGTTGATATATCATGTGAATCGGGCTAAGATAAAATAATAATACTATCCATCCTCCTAAAAAAATTATACTAATGAACTCGGAGAAACAAAATAATATATTTTATTTATCTAGGATAAAAAAAATATATTATACAATTGATTCACACTAACACAAAACTAAAAAAAATACAATTCGACCAATAAAAATAAAATCATATATACTAATTATTTAGTCTAAAACAAAATTATCTTATTGATCTAGGCTTTAAAAAAATAAAATTAAACTAAAAATTATTAGTTTGATTTAGTTGGTGTATTGAGCACTGGCTAAAATAAAATAATGTAAACCACTGATCCGAGATAAATCAAATTAATATTAGACTAAGTATAATTCGTATCCTATTGATGTGAACTAAAAAATCAAATTTTAATAAAAACATAAATATTTTTTTTAAAAAAAATACACATATAATTATCAATAAAATTATATCGTTCAATCAATAATATTGTCTTTTCAAATATCTTTTATAGAATTTTAGTTAATTGATTAAGTAATCACCAGGCTAAAATAATATTTTTTACGGTACGAACATAATGGAGACACTATATTTTTACCCTTAGTAAAATGATAATTTCGTTATAATAACATTTCCCACTTACCAATGCTATCACTTTAAATAAGTTTAAATGTTGTAAAAAGTTATGAACATATACGTCTACTAATATAATTATTATGAAGTCATATCATTTAAAGTTTTAAATGAACAAAATTAAGAATTGAATTCAAAAAAAAATTAAAAAATAATATAATATTAAAAAAGATTTGTGCTATCCGTGCATCGCTCGGGTTTTAAGTTAGTATACTATAATAATCGGAATGGGCTATAATTTGGTTCAACGGTTATTGTCTAATTTTGATTTTTAAAAAAAATAAATAATTAGTGTTATATATCCGCTAAACTACTACACATGTAGTCTACTTATCCAACTAAACTATAATCACTGCTTATCCTATTATTAAAAAAAATAGTGTTAAACATCCGCTAAACTACTAAATTGTTAAACTAGTAGCTATAGTATACTTATTCTACTAAACTCCGACCACACGTTATCCTAATACTTTTTTATAAATTTATTATTATATATTTATATATTATAATTTTAAAATTATAATATGACGGGATAAATAAATAATTTAAATATTAACGTGAACCCATGCATCACACGCGATTTAAGCTAGTAATCTATATTATATTATTATAAGCGGAACACCCTCTATTTGGTAGTCGGATCTGTTTGGTAGTCGGTTGCTCGGTACAGTTGTTTGGTACGACAAATAACAACCGTCAGATTTAAAGTCAGATAGATGAGAACCGTTGGATGCAATAATAAATAATATTATATTAATATTAAACTGTTCCCATGGATTCAGGGTTCGAACCTTATCAACGGCTTATTATATTTAAACTTTTATATTCTTTATTTTAACAATTTCTACAGGTTCAGAGATCAAATCAGAGATCGAATCCCGTGAATAACATATTATATTATATTATTTATTTTCAGTCAAGTCTCAAATTATTACAAAATAACCTCTATTTAGTAGTCGGTTGTTCGGTACAGTCGTTTGATACGACAAATAACAACCATCAAATCTATAGTCACATAGATGGAACCGTTGGATGCAATAATAAAATAATATTTTATTAATATTTAAACTGCTCTCATAGATCCAGAATTCAAACCCCTCAACAACTTATTATATTTAAACTTTTATATCCTTTATTTTAACAATTTCAATAGGTTGAGGTCTTGAGTCCCGTGATGTAACACCCCCTTTTAAATTATAAAAGGAGATATTACTTAAAATCCAAAACCTGCAAACAGAGCACTAATATATTTCTATACAATAATTAAACAATCTAAAAATCTCCAATAATAATAATATTAAATCTCCAAATTTTCTAAACCAATAATTTAAATGTCGAAATCTATAATAGTTAAGTCTAGATAATGATAAAGTCTGAAATCCTAATCAACGAAATTGGGTTGCTCTCCATCATACAATCCCAGATCCTCCTATGCACCTGCCAGAGAAGAATACGGCATGAGCCAAACGCCCAGTACGGATTTGGAATACAGTTTATAAAATAAAAATAAAAAATGAAGATTTCACAATTTATGATAAAACAATAATTTAAAAAAAAAAACAAACATGGCTGAAACAACGAGGGGTTAGGATATTTCATACCGAGATCAGAACAGATACAAATACACACATCATAGGGTACCTAATGTGTGCAACAGAATGGATAACGTGTACGGCATATACAACGTCACCATAAATCAAATCACAAATCAAATTTTGGGTGCACCCACGTATCCTGAAACAAATATCAATTGGCCAAAAGCTCCTCCCAAGAGCTAATAGAAGGATACGCCGTGACCAATCACACTGTCACGGAAGTGTCATGTCACTGGTGCCGCAATGACATGGTTGTATTTAGACCTGGCAAAATGGGTCTGGATCCGAAGAACCGAACTGAAATCTATGGATCCGAGATCCGAATTATATAATCCGATAATTATAAGAAAACCAAATTAAACCGATCCGAAAATTACCCGAACCGAAAATTTAACCGAAAATGATCCGAAATACTAGATCCGATTATAAATTGGAACCAAACAAAACCAATTCAGATAATATTCGAACCGAATATGATCTGAAATAAGCAAAATTCATACTTAAATGTATCTTATATTCGTGATAATTTGATTATTTAATTATAAATTAATGTAAAAGTACATTATATTATATTAAAAGTACCACATTTAATAAAAAGATATTTTTTTAAGTCTCAAAACATGAAAAAATAAATAAGTTATGATCCAAAATATCTGAACCGAATTTAATTCGAACCGAATTATGTTCGATTTTTATCCGAATTTCATCTGCTTTTGATCTGAATTAGACCCGAACCGAATCACATCTGATCCGATCCGAATGGCCTCAAGTTATATCATAATCCGAAAGTGGAACCGATCCGAAATAGATCCGATCCGAAACCGATCCGGTTATCCGACTTGCCAGGTCTATTTGTAGTACCCCTACAGCTGGTTAACTCGGTATACCCTAAATCACACTAAGGGTCCAAACGAAAAATAATATTTCTCGCAAAATATAGAATCACTTCGGACAAACAATTCAGATTTTTCAAAACAGAAGGTGTCATAAATAAGTTTTGAAAATCGCATAAACATATATTTAAAATTTTCCAAATCAATTTTTGAAACAATTCTCAAACAATATTGACGGAGCGAATAAATATGAAATTCAATGAATAAGGGATATTTAATTTCTAAGAGGAGTATCGCGGAATAAAAAGGGGACATAATCCGTACCTCGAAATCGTAATCTCAAACATTTATAAAATGAGCAAATGAACCGCAAGATTCTTGACCTCAATCTATCGATATAAAAATAATGCTTAGTATTTATTTCATATCAAGTATAATTATCACCTAATGAAATTAATGAGTTATTATTAAATGAAATTTATTATTGTCATTGTCTCAAATATTCTACACCATAACGAACTAATTTAATTATCAATGCATGCATCATTCTTTATTAATATGAATTAGGTGCATCATGACACATAAAGATAAATTTAATCCAATATACACTAAAACCCCTTGACCTTTACGTGATTTTGAACTACTCGTAATAATATTTTAATATTGATAAAATACATGTATCATTAGTTATACTATATTAGATCTAAATACTAATATATTACCTATACTAATACAAGTGATGATTCTAATTTATGTTGTTGTTTTTACACAAAATTTCACGGGTCATTCTCTCTTGAATTTATAATAAGACTAGATATTGTACATGCATGCAATAGAAATCAAATTAAAATAATTAACTAACATATAACTAGGCAAAGATAATTCAACTTTTCATAATTTGAAGTTGTTGTGTCTGCCATGAATCGCACTTAAAAGTATTGAAATACATGAGCTATATTATGAATGCAATATAAATTATATCATGCCTTATCATCATAGATGTACTAGTTTATTTACTCTCAATAATGTAGGTTTACGCACGTACCTAGTGATTAGGAAATTGAATGCCAAAATCTTGAATTCCAGACCTTGAATCGATAACCCGGACCAACCCACTCTGTTTTCCTTTGTTTTCTTTACTTCTCCCTGGCGGCTCTTAGTCTAGGGTTTTATTATTATCTCCGTGTATTTGAGATTATAAGTGTGTTTATATATATGTTGCTCTTGATATCCAATCAATACTAGCATCTAACTAATTAAACGAAATACTTATTATTAATATAGTTTTATCGATAAATATATGTAATTATTTATTTTAATTCTCACCTAATTATTATTATTTATTATTATTATTATTATTATTATTATATAAAATCCTCGATATTACATATATACCTCCTTAAAAAGGATTCCGTCCTCGGAATAGTAACTTAAAATGAATAATTTCTCAAACATTCACTCTCTCTGTTGTATCCTATTTTCAAAGTTGCTGTACAATCTTAATAACCTTAGAACATCTTTGATGGTAATTGGAAGAACGGTTAGCTAAAATATTATAAATCAAGAATTTATGTAAAATTTTACCCAAGGAAAAGGGTAAACTCTCTAATGGTATTATGTATAATTATGATATAAAATTATATCTAAGGGATTTAGTGGTTCCACAAATATAACCAATATTTTTTTGCTAAGAGCAATTATGATCTGAGTGCTTTAAATTTTATAATCTCTAAATATTGCCATATATATGTCACATAAATTATACATAGATAATTTAGATAAAAAAAATTTGCACTATTGAAAATGGTCTTACCACATAATTTTGATAGAATATCTCTGGAAAAAAAATTAATCCTTCCCAAAATATAACCCAAAGAAAAATCACTTCATGACAAATCATATAAGAGAGCGTTTAAAAATTTGCATTTCATTTTAAATGAGAGATTTTAAATGACATGATTTGAGTTGTCATTTCAAATTCTCATGTTTATACTAATATTTGAATGTCCTGAATTTCAAATGAAATTCAAATCCAAATTCCCAAATAACTTATTTGATCAAATCCAGGATTTCAAATGAAATTCAGGTTCCTGGGCCATAAGTTATTTTTAAAATCAGCAGGAATACATATACAGTTAAATGCAAATGCCTCATACCACTGCAAAGACATACAACCTGGACAGTTAGAATATAAAAAGAAAGGACTAACAAGAATTAAGGCCCTAAAATATTGAAGTTAACTATTTGTCACGAGTCATCAGAAACTATTTTCTCATATCGTATCTAATCTTGTTCTATTATTTTTAAACTAATTGTTGCACATGATACTCGCAACCTCTCAAAATATAATATTTAAAATATAATATTTGAGTAAATTTGCACATTACATAATTTTGTTTGCAGCGACACAAAAAACTTTTTTTTTTATATTATGGAAGGAACCAATTTATCACAACTCAAATTGCCCTATGAAAAGATATTTATAGCACTAAATAAAAATGATAATTTCAAGAATACAAAATTATGGGGTTAAGATTTTGTCTTGTTTTTTTTTTGTTACTCCATATTACCATTTTGACCAGTTTAAATATCACTGGTCTTTCCACCTATAAATTATAACTCCAAATTCTTAAACCAAAATCTTTCGATACATCATGGTACACATAAAGTATAAAGTAACCACAATTTTATAAAAAGAATTGAGAATATCTTGATGAATATTTACTATTTAAATAAAGAGGTACAGCGGACATAAAACAAAGAATTCAGTTAACTTTAAAATATCTTTAATTAGGCTCATCACTAATTGTACTTATCTCGATTTAAAAGAGAAAGGAATTTAAAATCATGTATTAAATAGCAAGTCAGAGTACAATAAATTTAATTAGTTTTAAAAAAAATTGATGATCTACAACAGTCTATATAATAATATTGATAACTATTACATGATGCCATAAATTCGGACCTTATATTACATAAGCACACTAAACGAGTAAAAAAATACCATTAGTTGGTGGAATAAAATAATCTCTAGTATAATGAAAAGAAAAGACTACATAATGAGTCTAACTTATTTAAGAAAAATAAAGAAGTGCATCTATCATTCTATTATTCTGTCGAATATAATTCTCATTTGATAATTTACTTAATGTATAAATTAAACACCATAAAGTAAAAACAGTCAACGAGAAGTATCTTATGTTATACAATTACACAAAATACAATGCATGCTTAGATCATATGTGATTATACAAAATTCATGAATACCTAAATCGTTCTTAACTTTTTTGTTCTTTGTGCTCCCTAAAAAATATGCATGTTCGCGACACAAACACTCAACTAAAATAAAGAGCCAAAAACCCTGCACAGCTCGCCATATCCAAAATTATATATTTGCCTAAACTAGCACGACAAAGCTTATAATACCATGTCTACCTAGTAGGTGGACAACCTTCTCCGAAAATTAGGCACTTATCAAAAATATTACATAAATATCAACACTGGTATCAAATTTGAACAAACACATAAACTAAATATGCAACGTATAAAACAAATTTAAGATTAAAGAAAATATTTAAAGTCATACACGTAGTTCATAAATAAATAATTTGGATCACAAAAAAATTAATATTTTATTCAGTTAGTATTTTGACATCAACAATAATAATCAAAACAAACTTAATACAAATATTTCTAATATCATTCACAAGATAGATTACAATATACAAATAATTACCAAAATTAACTATATAGTCCAATTTTAACCCAAAAAAAAATACACCGAAAATAAATATTGACACTACATAGTAATAAAATTAAATACTGAAACTATCTCTACTAACCTAAAAAAAAAATTCAACATGCTGACTAAAAAAATACCAAACCTTAAAATATAACGAGAATTATAATATCTATAAGTTAGTTACTTGGATTCACCTATATTCACTGCAACAAAAGCGGCTAAATTCAACTGACAGTATTCGGTTGAATTTAGCATAAAACCAACCGGATCCACTAAATTCAACCGCAGCCAGTCGGTTGTAAATAAGGCCGTTGAAATTAGCATTCCGGTTGAATTTATGATTATATTCAACCATTTTCGTTTGAGTTTGATGACACTATTTTCAACCACTTTCAGTTGAAATTAACTTTACACATTTCAAAAAAAATTGAAATTTGAATTTGATTTTCACCAAAAAAAAAATTCCCGCCAAAATTACTAAAAACAACCGAAAAAAGTTGAATTTATTTTTTTAAAACCAACCGGTTTTGGTTGATTCGTAAGCTAGTCCATTTTTTGTATATATTAATTTCAACCAAATTTTGTTGAATATAGATTTCATAAATAACCGGAAGTGGTTGATTAATTTTGATTATGTTTATTAAATACAACCATCTCTTGTTGAATTTAATGGGTAATTAGTATTATTTTCAACCATTAACAGTTGAATTTTAAAATACAATATTGTAAAATAATTTTTGAATAAGCTGCCTCCCGTACAATTCTTTAGATATATAACTATTAATAAAAAATAAAACAAAAAATTAGACAAACCAAACTGAAATTCATACATAAACACGCATTAGTTCAATGTTTTCATACCTAATACAAAATATGTAACTTGATATCATAAAATATAGGCCAAATTTTAAAGTTTGAGACCAAACTAACACATGCAAAATTAGAAAAGTTCTTAGGCAAAATAATCATAAGTTAGGATCTTCAGCTAAAGTGGGAAGCGATATTTCAAGTCGTCTATATGAACATCATTATTATCTTCATCCACCTCCATATGATCTGAGCGCGTATCCTGTGGTTAAGAATAAAAATCTGATTAGACTACATTGCCAAAACAATAGACACAACTTTTTAATCATTTAACAAAATATATATCTATATCTTACTATTAAATCTATATCTATATTTTACTATTAAAGTCAAACTACAGGTAATCTGTAGGTCGGTTCTTTAAGCCTAAAGCAGACTACAATAATAGTTTGGATTTTTATATTAGCATAATATAAAGACTGAAATGTAAATTTTGGCACAATACTAATGGAAAAACAGTCAGGTGCAGATATATCAGATTAATGAGATTAATTAGAAAAATAGTCATGTCTAGATAGCTTTATAATAATAATAATAATTTATATTATTACCTCTATAATAATCTTTTTATAACGCTGACAAAGAGGAGAAGTCATGTGTGATGCTATTTGAATGTACTCTTCCCATAAAATTTTAGAAGCGAGATTCTCTCTGTTTGGATAAGCACGAGCATCCAATTTCTGCACCTCTTCGTCAAGTTTAGCACGTGTAACCTCGATTTCCTCTATTGCTTCAACCATATTAGTCACATCTGTCAGAACCTTCCCGATAATAGAATATGCAGACTTTGGAATGCGCTCTGGGATGCAGACCAGAGAAGATTGAGAAGTGGTATATTCGGAAACTTCATCAATTCCAACAAGCTCCGTGAGGGTATGGCGCGGGAACATTTTAACTTTTCCCTTCTTTGGTGGACAAACCTCCAGCAATAGTTCAACATCACGTTTTCTTTGGTTGGCTACAGATAGTGGTGCATCCTGAGAATTCCCCTCTTCACGCTCCACGACCTCCTAAATTACATAAGAACTAGGGATATACGACTCAATTATTTAACACAATATTTCCCTTAATGCAAATCAGAAAAATTGAAATTTTAGGCTACATTATGCATAAACATGTAAATACACAGGGATGATGATATATCGATAAAAATCAAGAAAACAAAAAAACAGTATAACCATAAATTTAAAATTTCTTATCAATGGTCAAGATAATTAATATAAATATGAAGGCAACTTGCAGGGTTGATTCCAAAATGCCACTAATGAATTCACAGGAGTTAAGTCACTGATGTCCCCCTCTGGACCTATATACAGCAAAAACGGATGTAACTGAGGACAAGGGTGGTGACCTACAAAAAAACTCAAGAGCCATCTTCCTTTTCTCCTAGCTTTAATTGAATTTATTGGTGCGTGTCAAATTAAGCAAAAGCCTTAACTACAGTCACTACCCAAACAAATAGCTAAAAAGCCCAACTCTATGTAATGCAGGTCTCATGATTTTGCTATATGATCACCAAAGAAATCAGTTTTAGATTAAACAATAAAATCCACCCATATGGTACACTTTTCCAAAAGAATTTTCCACACTTCAGATATTTGCAATTAGTGAATTTTCACCAATTTTAAGTCATTTTAGTGAATTGCAAGTTGCAACTTCTACAAGTTTCACAGCTAGCGAACATAACATCTTTTAAAAGCCAACATGCCGAATGATATTAACACCACTTTTCATAGACAGAGATGATGATATGTAAATAGACAGGGATGATGATATGTAATTTTACAAACAGAAAAAAGGTAACAAAAGGCACATGAGGCACATGAGGCACATGAGTTTTCTCACAAGTCACAAAAGGCTAACACTTGAACATCAAATCAAAATCATTACATCTCGCAGACTAGTGAAATTCATGTAAAAATGCAAATAAATGTGCATAAAGAATTCATTTAACACATTTAATAAAAACTGAGCCTAACTCAGTTTTCTTTTTCCCAATAGAAAACAACCTAGATTTTATATTACCCAACTTAAGAATTTAAATAATTTTATTTAAACAAAGTACAAGCACATTTAGAAATATAATTCAAATATTTTTTTCCGGATATATACACATAAAATTCTTGAACAAACAAAAATCAATTATTTATTTAACAGTTTAATAATTAAAAAATTGATACCCTAATGAATTAAATCTCTACAACTAAATTATAAATTTTAGAAGTACGAGAAAAATGCATATAATACATATATAAATAAACTGAAATTTATATTGTCTACACACATGAATTCCTTTTAAACTTTCTGGACAATAATACATGTTAAGCCAGGAAACAATTTTTTTTGAAATAATTAAATCAAACATGCTCCTCATTATGTTCAAGATAAATAAGGATCAAAGACGGTTTTTTAATATGAAAACCTTTTGATATTCTTGTAAAAAAGAAAAAGAAAATTATGAGCAACTTGAGGGATATAAAAAATAACCCCTGTTAGCTGCTTTCATAAAATAACCCCAGTTTGTGTTGTGTGTGTGTTGTTGCTACAAAATCAAGAACATAAACCCATAAATATTAAAGACTGAAAGACAGACTTACTTTAAGCTTTCGTCTTATTTCTTCCACTTTTTCTTTCTTTTTGTACGAAACATCAAACTTTTCCAAAAGGGTGGGAGGCTTTTCCAATTTTTTCTCCAGTTCCTACAAAGAGATATAAAAAAATATGAACATGTATAGATAAAAGATACTTTTGCAAAATCAAATAGCAAGTTCTTGAGAAAATTTTGCCTCATAACGTTGGTCAAAAGGCTTCGCTCCACTGGAGTGCTTAATATCTGACTTCTTGACATTTTCCCTTCCATTTTCCGACAACTTGGAGAATGTCTCAGTCTCCCTGTAGTCACATAAACCCTCCCATGCAGGTTCTGATAAGTAGTAGGGGGCAAGTACGTCGGGTTGCGCTTGTGTCTCCCCTGGCATAGGCCTCTTTAACCATATTATCTGCATCAGTCTTCCAAGCATTCATATAACATTTCAAATTCGCCTTCAAATGATTTCTCACAACAGCATCCCCTTCGAGTTCTTTGATTTTATCAACTTTATATTCTTGCTGATATTCGTAGTATTCCTTCGGGAAAAAAGTTTTAGAATTATTTACAAGCGAGTATTAATATAAAAATGTCATATTAATTGAAAAGTTCTGAAAATTTATAAGCAGCATACCTTGAACTCCTGGATACACTTATTTAAAAAAGCCTCTCGTGCGCGTCCTTTTTCTTTTGTTGTTTTAAACTCCCAGTTATTCCTTACTATCGCTCTAATTGTTTTCTTGTAACGAGCCTCTTTAATAATGTTAAATGAAAAAAATTGTGTAAGTAACAGATTATAATTTGTTGGAAAATAAAAAAGTTATAAAAGAAATGTTTACTTTTTTCCATTTATAAAGGTTACAACTCCAAGTTTCGGTTGTCCAAGTTATGGCTTCTTTTTGTAATCACCATCACAAATGCTGCGTTGAGCTCTCCCAAATGTGAAAACACCGTTACTCTGTCCAGCATCATCATCTTCCTGTTCTTCATCACTGTCTTGTGCATCATTTTCTTCCTCAGGATCAACTTCTCCATTACCCCTACCCTGGCCCAGGCCCCTAGTATCATTTCTACCTCTTCCACCTCTTCCCATATTGCCGGTGACCCTACTCAATGCGCTCCCATTACCACTACCCCCCACTGCCATGAGAATAATAAATAGAACAAGTAGCCAACAACTTTTAAATGTCTTCTGCAAAATTTGTACAATTATATAAATGTAAAATCTAAGCAAGTATGATTTTCTAAAGCCAAATAAATAAACATCTACAATTAAATAAGTGGAAATATTAATATATGGAAGACTATTTCTTTTGAAGTTCAATTTATAATTTCAAGTCGCGTTACTCATAACAATTTTAACAGAAATTACTAACAGATCAGCAGTAAATATAGTAGTGTACTCGTAAATAATGTATTTGAAAGAACTGGACATTATAGTTGGGTAGCAAATGTAATTAAAGATTACCTTAATCTTTACAAAGTAACCGTATTCATAAAATTGATGAAATCGCTAAACTAAATAATTAATTTCATTTCAATCATTGGATTATTTAACAAAACAAAATGTAGATTGTACAGTAACATAATACATGTGTGCGTAGATGGCAGATGTATATCGCAAGTACCCATGTACTCTAGTGTAAATAATTAAGGACAGTAAACATAAATAGAATTCAATCATCTTAAAAGAAGATGAACTTACTTTGTTTGTAGCAATTTCACGTGCCTCAGCAAATGTGACGAAACAAGAAACCAATATTATCCTAGACAAAAGTTGATTTCTCTTCCCAGGCTGGTGACATGAAATTAAATGAAAAATAAGTTCAAGCCTCTAAATTAAAGCCACTGCACACAATTTAATTTAGGAACCAATATTTGTTTCTAACACTTTAAAGCAAAATTAAAAATGACAGAGAGAATAAATTCGAGTCGTAAAAAGAACAAAGTCTAACTGCACACAATCCATCCATCAATCGTCGATAATGATGATATCTGAAAGGAGGCAGTCATGCAAAGAAGAGGACAATTGCGTAACTGAGCACATATAAAGTAGAATTCCCTAGATGTCATTCAAGTCCTAGGTACCTCATTTCACTAATCCGATGCAGACTGAACAAGTTTGGCAAGTTCTGTACCATCTGAGGTGGTTCGCTGGCACGTCTCAAAGTTGTAACAATTGCATGGAAGTTTGATCTTAAGGATTATGCAGAAACGAGCTCAAGCACCAAGATCATCTATCTTTTGAGGGGTAGGATTAAGAGGTTTAGTTTTGATTAGCCTTAAGATGAAGTTCCATAACTTCTATTTGTGCTTGAGTGACCCATAACAATGTGGTACATAACGAATTCCCAAATTATGCACAATACATGACTAAACAAAATGGACACACACGGCATGCTGGAAACTGAACAGTAGTAAAAACATGTTGCAGTTATAACCTAAAAATAAAGGACTAGAGACTAATTGAAGCATTCATCTTATAAGAACTAACCAAAGAACATAAAGAACTGAAGTTGAAAAATTTTAGGCAATACTTACTCTCACTATATCTCCAACTTGTAAATTCTTCCAAGGCACGGATGCCCACTTTCGAACTTGTAACAAATCTATGGCATAATTATTTATTGACTTGTCATTTTGAAGACGCTTCTGCAACATAAACAAGTAAGCAAGCACTTAATTCAAAAATTCACATAACACCGACTTGGGTTTTAATACAAAGATGCAAAAAGTTCAAAGACTCACAACATAATCAACATCAGCTGATGATTAACTAAAACTTAGATATTCTTTAGTTTACAAATAATAGGAAGGATATAATTTAATCAACAATCTATTACTCTGTGAAACACAACTCAGTACAACTCACCCAATCCGCAAAAGCCTCCTTAATAAGAGAGACTATAAGCACGATAGATAATGGAGCAACATTTGTATATGGACTCACAGGGCTGCAACAAACAAAAACTTCTTAAGGAATAGATGCAAAATAATTATTGAATGAAATTTAAGTTCTAAATAAATAGCAAATCTTGATTAACTTTTTTTCTTTCTAATGATCACATGCAACAAGTAGAAAGGAAAATAAGTAGACATAGAATAGACAAAGATTTTGCAAAGAAGCTTTATTAGGAAGGGGATATGTAAGAAGCTTGCAGTTCGAATGGAAATCAGCAACAAAGTGATAGAAAAGGACGAAGAACAACATATGGTGTCAGGTAGATTGTTTTAGACATTAATTAAGTACTTTATCAATTAACATGTCCAAATGGCGATTCAGAACCAAGACGCATGATCCAACAAAAGATGCAGATACCAAAAGCAGATAATTCCGTATGTTAACCTTACAAGCAAATGTGATATATTCTTTAACAAGTTAAAAGTCGAGGAAAGAAATGATACTGACAGTAGGGTTTCTAAATGTGTTACCCAAATACAACAGGAAACGGTTGAAAATGAACAGCGGGTATATTCACCCAGATACGGTTGAAAACGAACAGCGGGTATATCCAACCAGATACGGTTGAATTTAAAATCCGCTGAATTTTTTCATTTTGGTGGGAACTTTCCCGCGAACAAAAAAGTGTTCATACTAAATTCAACCGGAAATCATTTCTGTTGATTTTATCCGGTTGAATTTATTTTTGGTGGGAACTTTCCCGCTCACCCAAAAATTGGTTGTTCTAAATTCAACCGGTTTTGGTTGACTATAAAGCAGTTGAATTTATTCGGTTGAATTTAACTTTTGGGGGGAAAATTTCCCGCTCAGGGAAAAATTGGGAATACTAAATTCAACCGGTTCTGGTTGAATTGAAAACCGGTTGAATTTAGTCGGTTGAATTTGAGCGCAGGTCAAAGGTCTAACAACGTTGAATTCAAATTCAACCATATATGGTTGAGTTTAGGTTCGATTGAATTTAACCTGTTGAATTTAATCCCATTTTCTAGTAGTGATTAAAATATTATTCTTAGTTTAGTGAGGTCCCTATTGTTCTCCCAGCAAACCAACTTAAAAAAAAAAGTTGACATGTTATATATAAAATTCTCATCATCAATTTACTTTGTATAAACAAAATTTGAAAACAACCTTTTATAATCAATATAAATTTGGAAAATCACTTAGAGACAATAGTTATACAACTATTTTTGTATTACCACTTTTTTCACGTCAACACACTTACAATTTCTATAATATAATTTTACTTTCAATTATAATGGCAAACCTAGTAGCTCTTTAGAAAATATACATAACTTACTCATAAAATTAGATCATCCTGAATACTTAATTCCTAACATCACTGGCTACAATCCAATTAACTTACACAATCCAAAATATCCAATGCAATTTCTAACACTCATCATTAGCAAATAATCACGATAATCATTTATTTTCCGTATCTCCAAGAATTAGTCACATTTCTTGTTAGATTAACTCTTTCCAGTTTTAAATTTTGAAGAATGATAACATAACCCAACTATACTGATGACAAATTTGGGGTGATATATTATTATTAAAATCAAATTATATGCCACAAACTATCCGTAAACTATATAAAGACTCTCAATATTTAGCAAACATATAGTCGGATTTCATTAAGAATAGAAGGACACATAAAAAGTATTGATCCCGACAAAAAGAAGAATTTACAATTCGGAATGTAAGTACAAATCAAATTTCAGTCAAATAACATCAAAATTTCACATCAAAAAAAGGATCTGCAACAACAAATACAAATTCCAAATGGAGCTCAAAAGAAGAGATATGAAAAAGCAGCTCACAAAATTCAAAGAATGGAATGTTTATAAAACAAACGTAACCTAACGGGAATATAAAATAACATACCCAAACGTCTACCCAATCTCACAGGTCAACCTAAATAGGTTTTCTACAAGAAAGAACCTAAGCTCTGATACAATCTCTGTAACACCCCCTTTTAAATTATAAAAGGAGATATTACTTAAAATCCAAAACCTGCAAACAGAGCACTAATATATATCTATACAATAATTAAACAATCTAAAAATCTCCAATAATAATATTAAATCTCCAAATTATCTAAACCAATAATTTAAATGTCGAAATCTATAATAGTTAAGTCTAGATAATGATAAAGTCTGAAATCCTAATCAACGAAATTGGGTTGCTCTCCATCATACAATCCCAGATCCCCTTATGCACCTGCCAGAAGAAGAATACGGCATGAGCCAAACGCCCAGTACGGATTTGGAATACAGTTTATAAAACAAAAATAAAAAAATGAAGATTTTACAATTTATGATAAAACAATAATTAAAAAAAAACAAACATGGCTGAAACAACGAGGGGTTAGGATATTTCATACCGAGATCAGAACAGATACAAATACACACATCATAGGGTACCTAATGTGTGCAACAGAATGGATAACGTGTACGGCATATACAACGTCACCATAAATCAAATCACAAATCAAACTCTGGGTGCACCCACGTATCCTGAAACAAATATCAATTGGCCAAAAGCTCCTCCCAAGAGCTAACAGAAGGATACGCCGTGACCAATCACATTGTCACGAAAGTGTCATGTCACTGGTGTCGCAATGACATGGTTGTAGTACCCCTACAGCTGGTTAACTCGGTATATCCTAAATCACACTAAGGGTCCAAACGAAAAATAATATTTCTCGCAAAATATAGAATCACTTCGGACAAACAATTCAGATTTTTCAAAACAGAAGGTGTCATAAATAAGTTTTGAAAACCGCATAAACATATATTTAAAATTTTCCAAATCAATTTTTGAAACAATTCTTAAACAATATTTACGGAGCGAATAAATATGAAATTTAACGAATAAGTGATATTTAATTTCTAAGAGGAGTATCGCAGAATAAAAAGGGGACAGAATCCGTACCTCGAAATCGTAATCTCAAACACTAATAAAATGAGCAAACGAACCGCAAGATTCTTGACCTCAATCTATCGATATAAAAATAATGTTTAGTATTTATTTCATATCAAGTATAATTATCACCTAATGAAATTAATGAGTTATTATTAAATGAAATGTATTATTGTCATTGTCTCAAATATTCTACACCATAACGAACTAATTTAATTATCAATGCCTGCATCATTCTTTATTAATATGAATTAGGTGCATCATGACACATAAAGATAAATTTAATCCAATATACACTAAAACCCTTGATCTTTACGTGATTTTGAACAACTCGTAATAATATTTTAATATTGATAAAATACATGTATCATTAGTTATACTATATTAGATCTAAATACTAATATATTACCTATACTAATACAAGTGATGATTCTAATTTATGTTGTTGTTTTTACACAAAACTTCACGGGTCATTCTCTCTTGAATTTATAATAAGACTAGATATTGTACATGCATGCAATAGAAATCAAATTAAAATAATTAACTAACATATAACTAGGCAAAGATAATTCAACTTTTCATAATTTGAAGTTGTTGTGGCTGCCATGAATCGCACTTAAAAGTATTGAAATACATGAGCTATATTATGAATGCAATATAAATTATATCATGCATTATCATCATAGATGTACTAGTTTATTTACTCTCAATAATGTAGGTTTATGCACGTACCTAGTGATTAGGAAATTGAATGCCAAAACCTTGAATTCCAGACCTTGAATTGATAACCCGGACCAACCCACTCTGTTTTCCTTTGTTTTCTTTACTTCTCCCTGGCGGCTCTTAGTCTAGGGTTTTATTATTATCTCCGTGTATTTGAGATTATAAGTGTGTTTATATATATGTTGCTCTTGATATCCAATCAATACTAGCATCTAACTAATTAAACAAAATACTTATTATTAATATAGTTTTATCGATAAATATATGTAATTATTTATTTTAATTCTCACCCAATTATTATTATTATTATTTATTATTTATTATTATTATATAAAATCCTCGATATTACACGTGAACAACATATTATACTATATTATTTATTTTCAGTCAAGTCTCAAATTATCACACAACATTTATTATTAAAACTTATTATGTTCTTCAATTTATTTTTCAACTATTGAAAATATATATCAAAATATAATAGTTTTAAGATATAACTATATTATTAAAAATCATTTAACTGTTAAAAACAATCCGTGCATCCACGGGTCATAGGCTAATATAATACTATAATACTATAACGTCCAAGTCATAGACTCGAACCAGAACATCTAGATGTTGGTCCAATTTAGTTTTGAATATAGAAAACGAACTGTTATATTTCGAATATCTGAAAATTCAAATTAAACAAATCTGTAAACACGTACAAGTAGTTATCTCTTCAAGTGGCCTGTATCTGTTGCCTTGAACTGTTTAAGCAGGTCAGAGTAAATAATCACGAAAAACTGGTCAAAAATTTCCATGTAGACAGGGGAAGTAAGGTGTGTATAGTAATGAAGAACTTCTTGAATGTCCATGGCATTCTCCACATTACTCAAATCCATGCCTTCCAATTGCTTCAACTTTCTCGCAACCAAACATCTTCTTTCCTCTCTTGTAACTACACTTTTACAGGTGCTTGATAATCTCTCTTCTTCACTTATTTTGCTCACAATTTTCTTCTTTTGATTATAATCTTCGTTACGTGCTACGCTTGCATGTCCGAGGCCTTTTATAGAAGTTGATGATGTGTTGTCATATCCCGTCTTCTTTGAGTCGTGTCGGTTGTCTAGGATTTGCAAGTTTGTAAAATCAGTGTAGAACTTGTCCAGTTCTCTGTAACTTTGGCTGAGAGTCTTGTCAAGGCCTTGGCGACTGACGCAAGAAAATGGCATGAGAGGAGGAGTCTTTGGAAGCTTTTGGTAAGTAGCTTCATTGAAGAAAGACTTGACACTGTGTATAGTTCTTGTCAAGAATTTTCTTGTGTTGGAAATGGAATTTTTGAGAAACATTGAGGATAAGTGTCGAGATAGTGCTCAAGTGTTAGCAAGATTTGAAACTAGATTTTTGCTAGTTTGCTAATTTGGCTCTTCTTGCAGGGATTAGTGGAAGCTAAACTTGTTTAAGTAGTGATTTTTAAGAAGAAAAATAAACAAAAAGTTTAGTGAAAGGTAAAGATGATTTTTGATGGTCTCACACGCTCCTTTTTTCCCTGAAGAATTGATTGTTGAATGGCTGTTCCAGGAGAATAGATTTAAGATTAATTATTAGCAGAGTATTCACTTTTTTCCTTACTTTAACTTTAGCTTTGATGATAATGGGGGAGTTGGTGTGTGTCCTCTTTAGGAGAACGCAAGGAGCGGGAGTCGTTAAAAATGTGGAACTTTTTTATAAGAGCTTGAGAATTGGTTTAGTGAGTAGTTTCGCTTCGGTTCGGTTTTAAAAGAAATATATTTTGAATTTTAATTTTTTTCAGTTTAGTTCGATTCTAAATCATACTGTCTGATAGAATGCCCAGCCAGACTTAAAATTAAAGGTTCGATTTTTATGTTATACAAATAACTCTTTCGATTTACTGCGCAAAATAAATAAGTGTTCGATTTTTATAATGTTCGGTCAATCAGGTTTATTGATCAGTCAGGCTAATATCCCTATTTTTGTAATTGAGTTTATGTCTTAAAAATAAGTATACGTTCTAACAAATATTAATGTCAACCGGAATCGAACATACAGGAATTATATAAGACATTAATAAGGGTAACTTGTATATAAACCGGCACAAGCATATAAAAGTCAGCATGTACAAGGGTATGAATTAAAGGTCACCAGAGCCTTTTCCTATTAAAATTACAATTTCGAATAAAATTGAGCTAAGTCAAGTGTGGTGCTACAATAAATCAAACATGCGGTTTCAAGGTATATTGGACTGTCTCATGTGTTTATGTGACAGGGCGAACAGAAAATTTATGGGATATAATCTTGATCCTATGATACCACCAGAAGTCGTAGAGCTAGAGATATTGACACGACTGTCCGTGAAATCACTTTTACGATTTAAATCAGTTTATAAATCCTGGAATTTGCCTATTACTGGCCCTGATTTTATTAGTAAGCATAATCATGTTCACAATCTTAACGAGGATGTTTTATTGATTTGGAGTAGGTACAGGAACAAACTTGACAGTTTACATCCGAAACTCACAACAATAATTGGCAGTTTTGATGGATTGGTGTGTTTCTCCGATTGCTATGCGCACGATAATTCTAAACCTTTTGAAATTCTATTATGGAATCCTGCTACGAAATGGTGCCTGAAAATTACACCCCTCCCTGATGAATCTGCTGCCAGATACTTCTACGATTTTGTTGGATTTGGTTACGATTCGATTGCCAATGATTTCAAAGTCATGTATGCAACGCGGTTTGAAGAAATTGAACAACAGCCTTTTAGCAGGGAACGTCTATTACTGCAGTTCTGGTTGTTGGAGAAAGATTGTTCCCTCTAATTTTCTTTACAATGATGGTTTTGTCGAAAACTATTGTCAATCTGCAAAAAATAATCAATGGATCGCCTTATTGGTGTGTGGAGCTGGTTCACAGTCTGATAATAATCTCGTTTGATGTTCGTCAAGAGATGTTTAGGTTGCTTCCTGATTTGGGGTTTATTGACAACATAGCAGGAAAATGTTTTGAGATGATGAATTTGGGAGATTCTCTTGTAGTCATGTCATGCGACTGCGATAAAACTATTAAACCATCATTCTTTAGTGAACAAGTCGATATTTATGTGTTCAATGAGGAATGTTGTAGTTGATATAAGAAGTCCATTGGACCAATTTTGATTAGGGAGCTAGCTACTCCTTTGAGGCCATATTACTTGGTAGAGTGCTTCAGAAATGGTGACATATTTTTTGTAAGTGATGATCTCAACTTAACCCGTGTCAATCTTGAAAACCATACAATTGACAATCTGAAGAGTCTTGGAAAGGAAGGATACTTGTGTTTGTTCCCCTGCTATGGTGGTTGTCAGTACTCACAAAGTCTGGTTTCGATTAAAGGAATGGAGTCCTCCAATTATGAAGATGACTACCAAGGAATTTTCTTCCTAACACCCTTCGCTCCAAATTTGATCAGAAAAAAAAGCGGCCCTAAAACTAACAGAGTGAGTAACATATGTTAAGTTGTAAACTCTACTACTTAATTCCGTCGTAAACATCTTTTAGCTGTAGTTTTAATTACTCGAGTAAGATTTAAACTTGAAATTGCAGGAAGTCACAAATTGGTTCAAAAAAAGATTTATAAATTATCACGTGTCAAATGTTGATTGACTTTATCTCAATGGAGTCACGTGCATTCACACTAATAACACCTAGACCTGGCAAAATGGGTCTAAATCCGAAGAACCGAACCAAAATTTATGAAATCGAGATTCGGTCCGAGATATGAATCATACAATCCGATAATTATCCGAAAACTGATTTAAACCGATCCTAAAAATACCCAAACCAAAAATTTAACCGAAAATAATCTGAAATACAAGATCCGATTATAACTTGGAACCGATTAAAATCAAATAATATATTACCCGAACTGAATATGACCCGTAATAAGCAAAATTTATACTTTAAACAATTTTATATTTATGATAACATACTTATTCAATCATATTCTTTTGTAAAAGTACATTATATTACATTAAAAATACTAAATTAAATAAAAAAGATATTTTTAAAATCTCAAAAATTGAAAAAATAAATAAGTTATGATCCGAAAATATCCGAACCGAATTTAATCCAAACAAAATTTTGTCCGATCTTAATTCGAATGTTATCCAATTTTAATCCGAATTAGACCCGAACCGAATCACATCCGATCCGATCCGAATGATCTTCAAATATATCATAATTCGAAAGTAGATCTGATCCGATATTGATCCAATCCGAAATCGAACCGATTATCCAAATTTCCAGGTCTTAACACCGATAAAAATATTACATAACGTCCATCGTCAATGTCATCATTTGGTAAAAAAAATTGGTACATAATTTGATACCTTCAACAATATTTTTTAAACCCTTATAAGTTATCAATCTCAGTTAGGGTGATTGGGTTCTTGTCAAATCCTATTTCCGGTAAGGCCTAAAGAAATATCAGGGACCCATAAATTTTTAACCTAATTTCGTTTTATTTAATTTGTTATATGTTATAAAAGACATGCTTGTACTTTAACAAGACTAAGACAATTTGTCAACCCTGAGTAAGTTGTATTGTTATCTAAATTTGTATTTTGTACTTGTAACACTTAAAGTCTGTAAAAATGTAAAGGAGCAGGCTAGAGTCTTTTTCCTAAAACAGTATCAAGCCTAAGGATTCTATCTGGAAGAAGATCAAGAAGATCATGCCTCAGAAGAATTTTGAAGAAGCTTGGAGTTTAATAAATCTGTTTGGGAAAAATACCCAAAGTCAAGATCTCTACAAGTCACAAATTTAATGTTATAGAGAAGTCATTCGAGAACTCCAGAATGGCTTATCGAGAAGTCATTCAAGTTTTAGAGAGTACCGACGGATGAGAAACATCCATCGGAATAGTAGTTTGGCTAGTCGACGGATGACTGCTGTTAGGCACATCCGTCGGGTTACAATCACTACTCGACGGATGAGCAATATCCACCGGGATAGAAGAAATGAATGAATTCAAAATGGAGAAGTCAGGAAAGCTACTAGAGAACTTAGGAAGATATCGACAAGCAAAATTGAAGAAATGAAGATTGGATATATCGACAAGTCATTCCTTCACTAAGAAAACTTAGAGTTATCGACAAGTCTACATTCAGTAGAGAACTCTGAGTTATCAATAAGTCAAAGTGAAGATGTGAAAACTAGAGATCTCGATAAGATGAAGACCTCTTCAAGCCAAACTCAATATGGAGTGCTAGAGATCTCGATTAGCATATGTACTTATCGAGATGTCAAGTGTTCTATTAATTCAAACTGGAGATCTCGAGGTACAGTCTCAAAGTACAGAATTGCAGATCAGTTCAATATCCAAGATAAACAATCAACAAACAATCCAACAGCTGGATTGACAAGTCTACAAAAAGCATCTTGAAGAGTGTGCAAGATCAATGGCAAAGATTAACTGACAAGAGGAAGATTAAAGTAAACACTGGATGCTAAAGATATGCTAAGCCGGAAATGTAAGATTTGCTTTTCTATAAATAGAAATGACAAGTGATAGTTTAAAAAATCTAATAGCATGTTTATTATCCACTGTATAAACCAGCAGTTAACTGAGTTATTAAGTTAACACTGGTCCTCTAGTTAGAAGTAACAATTTAGACAAAATCTCTTGTATAACTCTCAAAAAGAAGCTAGGCTCTTTAACATCAAAGAGCTTAGAAATTTTGTAGCAAAATAGTCTTAATTTTTAATATAAAAATTAAGTGAGTTTTGATTTGTGTTCTTTATTTTCTGCAAGTTTAGATTATGCATGAACACTTTTCTATACAAGATTTAATTTACTTTGTTCAACTATTAAATGTCAAGAAAAGCCTAAAATCAGAAAAACACATTCACCCCCCCCCCCCCGTGTGTGATTCATTACCTAACAAGTGGTATCAGTTCAAAATATGAAAGTAAAAAGATTCAAGATCTTGGAAGAATGAATATACAGAAAATCAGTAGGATCAAAATTCCTACCTTTGACAAAGCTAACTACACTCTTTGAAAAAAGAAGATGATGCTGTTTATCAGAATGGCCAATCCACTCCATATTCAGATCCTTAAGAATGGACTCTTCATTCCTATGGTAAGAGTTGAGGAATCTACAGATGGAGACATGGTCATACCAGTTCATTATGCTCCTAAAGGTCCAGCTGAGTATTCTGACCCTGAAAAGGAGAAAGTCTCCTTGGATAGCAGCTTGCAATTGATATTGATTGAGTCACTTGACAATGTGATGTACAACAATATTGTTAACTGTGACACTGCCAAGCAAATATGGGAGAAGATTGAAATACTCTGTGAAGGAACTGAGGAGGTTAGATCTAATCAAAGAAGGATACTGATTTCACAGTATGAGGGTTTCATGGCTAAGCCTAAGAAAAGCATTACTTATGTGTTTGAAAGATTCAATAAACTGATAAATGACTTGCAGCTTTATGACAAATACTATGAAGCTGAAGAGGTGAATCTAAAGTTCTTACTTACTCTCCCTGGCCATTTGGAACAGAAAATCTCAGCAATCAGGGAAGGGAGAGACTTGAGCAGAATAACTCTGGAAGTTCTATATGGAATTCTCAAAACATATGAACTAGAGATTATTCAAAGGCAATCGTTGAGGTCTGGTCAAGGACATGTTGTGGATGGCTCAAGTGCCTTAATTGTAAATGAAAGCCAATCCTTCAATGATGAACTAAGATCCCAAACTTCAGTTGCCTCAACAAGTGAGCAGAGAACAAATGATTCATAGGAGCAAGTCCTACTAGAGTTGGAAAATGATGAGTTCTACACTCTTGAAGAACTGGATGAGCTAGATCAGTCAATGGCCTATTTAGCTATAAAATTCTCTAACATTAGAGTAAAGAAGCCAAGGTACTTAAGAAATAAAGGACAATCCTTTAACAAAGACAACAGCTGGAAAGAGAAAGGGAAGTACAATTCTGACAGCAAGAGTGGTTACAAAACTGGATCTGTTGACAGATCTAATATAAGGTGCTTCAATTGTGATGAACTAGGCCACTTTGCCACAGAATGCAGGAAACCTAAGAAGGCAAAGAAAGACAAAGCTTATCTTGAACTATAAGCAAAGTATGAAGCTCTTCTGGGAAAGCAACAAAGCAAAGCTTACATTACGGAGGGAAAGAGTTGGGATGATTCAGATAATGATGAAGATGAGGAAGTTGGAAACTATGCTCTAATGGCTTTGGAGCAAGGTGAATCATCCTCATCAAAAGCACATACACCAACTCTTACCACTATCGATTTAAACGTAAATCAATACAAGGAAACTGTTGTTGTGTATATGTTGTGTACTTGATGATTTCATGAATAAAACACCTTAGTAGATTTTACTTAGTGAAATAATGTAGCACTCGATGGATAAGATTTATAGTCCCGACGGATGACTCATTATAGTCCCGACAGATGATGACTTATTATCCATCGAGTGAGTAGCTTATGTAACAATAAGTCTGTAGCACATTTCTGCATTCACCATTGTATAGATTCTGTAAGTAGTATTCAAGTCATGTTGACTTTAATTAAATATGCAGAATAGGTTGATTAATTGTACATAGATGATGTCTTGTAATTCTGCATAAATGAAATAAAGTCAAGTACCAGTTTGCTACCCGACGGATAACCTACAATAAAGTCGACGAATGATCAAATAGACAACCCGACGGATGATCAATAACTCGACGGATGATCATGAACCCGACGGATAAAGAATTCAAATATCAGTTGACAGTGACAACACAGTCACATGCGTCGAGTGGATGCAAATGGAATGTGGTAGCCTATTCAACTGGGTTTTCGAGAACAAAGAAACATTACCATTTACATGCTATTATGAAGATATTCAAAGATGCTGGAATAGAGTAATGAAGTAGCATTGTAATAGATTAGATAGTTTTTGTTTTATTATCTTGTCTTATTACTTTGTAATCTTGGTGATATATAAACCAAGAAGTAGCAACTAAGACACTATCGATCTAAGCAAGAAAGCAGAGAAACATTTGTAAGCAGGATTCTTAGCATTTCTCTGTAGTCTTAGAAGTTCGATTGTTGTAAGCAGCTGTGAGTATTTCTGCACACAGAGTTCTCTTGATCTATAATATATATCTCTGGTGGAATCATTCAAATCCACCAGAAAGTTTTTAAAGACTTTTGTTTTTAATTACTTGTATTTTGATTCACTTAAGTTTTTATTCCGCATTATGCTAATCAATACACTTATATTTATATTTGAGTTAGAACATTTTATTTCAAGAAAAAGTTTCAAGAATATCTTTACCAATCCACTGGATGAATCCACCTTTTCAAGGTTGGTAAGTGAGTTAGGTATTCTTAATTACTCTTAAATATATCTGAGTTAATTTGCAAGTTGAAATAAAGCCAGAAACTTAATTGATTTTTCAGTTTTGGATGAAATTTTGGCTAAGTCAAAATTTACATCTCGACGGATGATCGTTATCCATCGAGTTTGATCATCCGTCGATATATTATTTACTAACAAAAATCAATTATGTTTCTGGATTATTTTATGTCTCGAAGAATAACAGTTTATCTTCATCCGTCGAATTGTCTTAATCTCAGCCGTTAATTCCCTGTACATTATCCATCGAGTATACTTACAGTTTGTAAGTATAACACGACGGATAATGGGTGGAATTTTTACAGTTTATTTTTTAAACGGCTATTTTAGACAATTTCTATTGGTTACTTTATTTTACTTTATTATTTTCATCAGTTATTTTTGAGATAGTATAAAAGCTTATTTCATTGCAATTGCTTTTCTTTTATCATTCTCAATTCAACTGATCTAATTTCATTCTCTCTCAAAGCACTTACTCTCTATCTCTTCAAGCTTTTATTCTCTAACAATGGCACATGTTGTAAAGATTATGTCTCAAACTGGGTTCATTTATGAGAAGAACAATTTCACCGCACTAGTGAATAAGGGTATTCAGCAATCTGGAGACTATCACAAGATGATGGACTTTATGAAGAATTGCAAGCTCAACTTGCCATGCTGGAATCACCCACAATCTTCTGTGAAGTTGTTGAAGTGATGTGGACCACTGCTACCTACAACTCTACAGATAAGGCCATCACTCTAACCATTAAAGTTAAAGAATTATGTATCAATAGTGATGTGATAAAAGCATATTTCAAAATTCCAGATAATAATTTGACTTCACCACACACTGACACTGATATAATCAATATGCTTAATTTCATGCACTATACACTTCCTACTTCTAAACTGAGTGATATTAGAAGAATGGGTCTTATAAAAGAGTGGAGTTTCTTGTGTGATGTAGTTACAAAAGTTTTCTCAGGAAAGGTCAGTAATTTTGATTCAGTGAATATTTCCATGCTTAACATGCTCTACATGCTAGTTACAGATAAATTCTACAATTTCAGTGACCTTGTCTTGTTTGAGTTAGGTTTTAAATTAGGAGAGTTAAATAATAAAAGAGATAAGAATGTGTATTATGCTAGATTTCTTATGTTATTAGCTAACCACATCTGTGAAGAAATTATGCTTGATAACCCTAACAACAAACTAGATTTTTGGATTCAAGAGAGAAGGCTCGTTGCAGATTTGAACAGGGCCAATCATCACAAGGATGTGCCAATGTTCTACTTTCATGTAATGCAAGCACCTCAGGTAAGTGAGGTAAGTTCACTAATCCCTACAACTATTCCAACCTCCACAATTTCCTTGAGTTCAAGTGTAGCTATGGCAACTGTGTCAATGACCAAATAGTTGCCTACCATAGCTGCCAAACCTACAATTATTTCAAAATCCAAGTCAAAGAAAGCCCCCTCTGGTATCTCCCAAAAGATGCCAGTTGAAAAATCCACTAAAGCCAAAAAGGGGAGTGTGAAGGAGGGTAAGTTAGGTGAGGGAAGGGGTGAACATAAAAGAAACCCCAAGAATAAGGTTGGAGAGTTGAGTGAATCCCATCCTAGCCATACTGCAGTTTTCCAACAAACTGCAGTGCTTAAAAAGGACAAAAGCTCATTTCTAGTTGCATCCTCCCAAAAGGATGTAGTTATTGAACAAAGCTCTCAACCAAGAGCACAGGTCAAGAGGGTTAGGGACACAAGCTCGCCCCAAACTTATGCCAGAAAGAAGAAATCTAAAACCTTTGGGGATGCACAGGGTACACACACTGTGCAAACTGGTGCTAAAGACACAGTCACTGCACCTTCACAAATTCAGTTTGATGTGGCTCCAATAAATGTGGAGTCACAACCAAAATCTCTAGTTATAGAAGCACCTCAGACACCAAACTCACCAACAAATTCTCTGGATGTGGATATGATAAACACATCAATTCCTGATTCCCCTTCTTTAACTCTGTTGGGGAAGCCAAAATCTAGTGCAAGTGAGCATCATCTTTCAGATGATTTGTTGGCTCACTTACCAATTCTTACAGGAACTGTTGTGTCATATGTGCCTAAAATATCTTCAATCAGCACAGAGTCAACAATAGTTTCTATTCCCAGCTCATTCATTTCTACTCTCTCGACGGATATTGCTTATCCGTCGAGTAGTGATTGTATCCCGACGGATAAGCCTAACAGCAGTTATCCGTCGGATAGCAAAACCACTCACTCGATGGATATCACTCATCCGTCGAGTATCCCTGCACAATTTCAAACTTCAATTATTTCAAGTGCAGAAGATTTGGTGGTTGTACAGTCACTCTTAGGATTGAGAGAAAAGAGTGTTTTGAGTGAGAGTCTGGGTTGTTCCCAGGAAAAAGGAGAGGAAATGAGTGAAAATCTGCAATCCATTTCTTCAGGATTGGCAAAAGAGAGTGAGAAGAGTCCCACCTTAGTAGGTGAAGGTGAGGGTGTGAGGGTGGGGAGCCAGGGTGAGACCCTGATGCAACAAAAGAGAGAAAATGAGAGAAATGCAGGTACTGGAGCAATAAGGATGGTTGTCATTACTAGCGAGTCAATGAATGTCCAGGATGCAGACAGGGAAGGACTATCTCAGCATCCTAAAGTTGTTATAGATTCCACTTCCCTTGATGCTGATGCATTTCCTCACCCTATTCCAGCTTATCAACTTCTAGCTGAACAGGGCAATGAAAATGTAGAAAGGATGCTGAATTTGGTGCATACCACACAGTCCCTAATGAGAGCTAATGATGCCATCACAGCTTTGCCTTCTACAGCTGGTGATGTGGACTATGAGACTGGTGGTTCAGCTGATTTCTTTGGAGATGTGAGTGGGGATAGTGAAGATGAAGCAATGGACATAAGGGGGAAGTATGCTCAAGTTCAAGGTCAGGTATGCCATCATGGGCATTCTCAAAGCACTGTGATGGGCATTACTTCAAGACAACCTTGATCCAATTAATCAATCAGACCAATACTGCTCTTCAAACCACTACCAATGCCAGCACCAAGAAGCTCCTTCAGGCACATCTAGCCTCCCTGCAACTTCAACAAATCCAAGGCTTCCAGCATGCTAGGGATGTGAACACCATGAAGGGTGATATTGAGGAGATAAAAAAGGCTATTTCAGACAGGATAGATTCTAAACTTCCAGAAGTTACAATGCTTGACATCAAGAGGCAATTAAGGAAAAATTATGACCTGTCAACCAAGATAGATGCCTTGGACACAAGAATGTCAGCCATGGAAGCATCTTTAACTACCATTCATCTCCATCAAGCTCAACAGACTGATCTACTTCAAAAACTGGTGGCTGCTCAAACCCCATCTTCCGCTCAACTTGATGATAACAAAAAGGGGGAGAAAGGATCAAGTGAGGGGGAGAGGCTTCAAATTCAAATCACTAAAGTAATTGTACCTTCAATTACTATCTCCAAGCCATCAGTTACAGATAGAATAGATCTGATCAATGCAGCAGCAGCCAACTTAAGAGCAGTTGATAAGGAAAAGTTGAGTTTAGTCAACTGGGAGAAGATTGATGAGGAAATACAGAAAAAGTTTGAACTTGTCAAGGAACCAGTTAAGTCAGCCATCCATCACTCTCAAGTCAAGCAAATTAGTGTGAATGAGATGAGCATGAATTATCTGGAAAGAGGACAACCTTCCTGCATCAAATCTCCAAAGGCTGAAACAATTCTGAAACCAAGGGTAAAGTACTCAAAATCATCATTGAAGAACCCTTTGGACACTGTGTATGAGACACCCAAGCATGATGAGAAGAAGCTTCTGTCAAATTCAATTGTTTTGTACAAAGATCCAGCTGATTCAGCTTCCAAAAGGAGAATTGCCAAGATTTTCAAAAATGGGAAAGAAATTTGTGTGGTGGCTGGACATCCTCAATTTGCTCAAGCAAAGAGAGAAGAAAAACTAGATTGAAGCAGAAAAAGAAGCAAGCTGCTCTGGTTGCTAAAAAGACTAAACAAAAAAAGAGCAGATTGCTATCTTGGCCAAGCTACATGATGTAAATACATCACAACAAATTCCTTCTCAACCATCTGAAGCTATTGAATCAAAGAAGCAAGTTGAACAATAGAAGAATTCTCCAAGAAAGAAGGAATTGGCTAAAAGAATTAAAAGGAAACTGGATATTGTTGACAAGGAATTGGAAGATCAATTTCCTAAGGAGTCCACACCATCTACAACTCAAGCATCAATGCCCTCTGTGGTATTTAAAGATATCAGGGTGGTGGATCCCTACAGGAATATTCATGGTGAACCTATTGTGCCCAAGGATGAGCCAATAGAATGGGAGAACATACCAATTCCTGACTTCAATCTACCAATCCTTAGCAAGCCAAAAAAGGACAAAGTCAAGAGCAGTCAAGAAAGTGAAGCTGTCACCTCTCAAATCCAAGTCTCAAGTCAAAGCTCAATCTTAAGTCAGTAAGGGAGACTATCTGTACTTGTGTGATATCAAAGAATTTTCTGATCTAAACCTCTATCTGGATGAGCTAGATGAAGTGAGAGGAATTGATGCATACAGAAACCTACCTGAAAGGTTAGTGTTCAAGTACAAAGGAGGAAAGGAGATTTAGTGGCCTCTTCACAAGATCCTTCAAGAAAGCCAAGTTGTACTGATTAAAGTTTATTCATCCTTCAAGAAGAACTTTGGGTTCAACATTACTGCAAGAAGATTGGTATTGAAGAAGACTGAAGAACTAAGGAGTGTTAGAGCTAAAGATGCACTCCCAAAGACTCTAATCATCCCTTACACAGGGAGAAGAGTGCATCTAAGGCCCTACTGGCTGATGGATTTTATAGATGATAAAGGTGTGAGAAGATTCTTCAGATTAGAATACCAATTGAGCATCTCTAGCAATGAGACTCTTTTGGAAATGCAAGGAAAGCTAAATCTCTCAGAATTTGATGAACTGGAATTCCATAGGCAGCTCCAAAATAAGATTGAGGAAAACAACAGAAAGCTTGGAAAGAGATCCAGACCTTCAAGAAACTAGACAAATCTGCTCAGGCTAAAGGAGCATCTTGAAAAATGACTGTGAGCAAAACTTTATACATTTTTGTTATTTAAAGCACTTTTCAGTAATATCTACTATCTTTTAAAGTTACATTCTTAGGGTGTTTTGTTATCATCAAGTATCTCTTAATTTATGGCTACAATTCCAGTAGACATAAATTGGGGGAGATTGTTGTGTATATGTTGTGTACTTGATGATTTCATGAACAAAACACCTTAGTAGATTTTACTTAGTGAAATAATGTAGCACTCGACGAATAAAATTTATAGTCCCGACGGATGACTCATTATAGTCCCGACGGATGATGACTTATTATCCATCGAGTGAGTAGCTTATGTAACAATAAGTCTGTAGCACATTTCTGCATTCACCATTGTATAGATTCCGTAAGTAGTATTCAAGTCATGTTAACTTTAATTAGATATGCAGAATAGGTTGATTAATTGTACATAGATGATGTCTTGTAATTCTGCATAAATGAAATGAAGTCAAGTACCAGTTTGCTACCCGACAGATAACCTACAATGAAGTCGATGGATGATCAAATAGACAACCCGACGGATGATCAATAACTTGACGGATGATCATGAACCCGACGGATAAAGAATTCATATATCAGTTGACAGTGACAACACAGTCACATGCGTCGAGTGGATGCAAATGGAATATGGTAGCCTATTCAACTGGGTTTCGAGAACAAAGAAGCATTACCATTTCCATGCTATTATGAAGATATTTAAAGATGCTGGAATAGCGTAATGAAGTTGCATTGTAATAAATTAGATAGTTTTTGTTTTATTATCTTGTCTTATTACTTTGTAATCTTGGTGATATATAAACCATGAAGTAGCAACTAAGACACTATTGATCTAAGCAAGAAAGCAGAGAAACATTTGTAAGCAGGATTCTTAGCATTTCTCTGTAGTCTTAGAAGTTCAATTGTTGTAAGCAGCTGTGAGCATTTCTGCACACAGAGTTCTCTCGATATATAATATATATCTCTGGTGGAATCATTCAAATCCACCAGAAAGTTTTTAAAGACTTTTGTTTTTAATTACTTGTGTTTTGATTCACATAAGTTTTTATTCCGCATTGTGCTAATCAATACACTTATATTTATATTTGAGTTAGAATATTTTATTTCAAGAAAAAGTTTCAAGAATTCCATTCAAACCCCCTTCTGTAATTCTTGTCATATTGTTAAGGGACTAACAACTGTTGAAAAGATGAGCATAGAAATGTTTCACATTCACACAAGCATGGTTGCTGCTAATGAAGAAGTTAGCAGATTAACAAAGATAAATAAGAAGCTCGAGAGTGAGAAGCAAGAAACTGAATTGTTGCTAGTTGAGCTTGAAGATTTAAAACAAGAAAATGCTTATCTCAAGAACAAGCTCAAGTGTGCAAATGAAATTGAAGTAGTGTTAAGGGAGAAGCTAGAAAAGAATGAAGTAAAGATGAAATCTTTCAGAATTGCATCTGAACTGGTCGGACAGTATCATGATAAGAATAAGCCATGTGCAAACATTGCTATTGGCCTTGACTATGATGACATGAGTGACAAAAAGAAAATTGTAGGTTACAAAGGGAAAGCAAAGAAGACTGAGAATGCTCCAAACTTTTTGAAAGAGGTTAATGCACCTATATTTAAAGCATGTGTAGTTAACTTTAGTGAAGAAGAATTGATTATCAAGCAAGAAATTGCTGATGAAGATAAAAAGAAGAAAACTGAAGAATCGGTTCAGTCTTCCAATACTGAAGAGAAGCTCATGAACAAACAAAGTCCCAAGTATCCTGTTCAAGAAACAAAAACTGAAGATGCAAGAAAGAGAAAGAAAAATAGAAATGGGAAAATAGGGATAAACAAAAGCAATAATTGTGCTTATGTTGCAAATGCTTCTGGAAAGAAGTGTGAAAAATGTGACTTTTCAAATTATCTAACTCACCTTTGTACAAAGGTTGTTAGTAAGCCAGCTGAAGGAACTTGCAAATACAATGAAGCAAATTCTAATGATCCCTATTCATTCTGTGACAAGTTTGACTGCATTTTTTGCAACATGAAGATAATGAAGAGTTGCCATAAACTGAGAGTAGACTTTAAAGAATCAAGAAATGAGTCCACAACAGAAGGAAAACATGCAAAACAATCACTGAATTCTGTATCTTCTAAAACTACTCATTCTACTTCTACTGAACAAGTTACCAAGAAGAAACTACCCAACACTGCTTGGGTTTCCAAACACACTTAAGACTCATTGTGTTATTCCCAGTGGACTAACAATGAGATTTACAGAAGGGGGGTTGAATGTAAATCTCAAAACTTTTTCAAGTTTTGAGTAGTTTCTAAGGCTAAGTGTTTAAGTGAACAAATGTGTGTGAATTGCTTGAAGCTGATACAGACAGATATATATTCAAACACAAATGTAAAGAACACAAAGAACTTAAAAACTTTTCTGGTGGATTTGTTGTTCCACCAGAGATGTATTATTTCAGAAAATCTGTGATTCAAAGAATTAAATCACAGTTGCTTCCTAGTACAAACTAGATGATTTTCTCTCTGGATATTTCTAAACAGCTCAGGAAAATTCTTATCTAATTACTAGCTGCTACTTGGTTTATATATCACCAAGTTTACAAGTGAAGACAAAACTGTAAAATATAATTAAAAAGATTCTTCACAAGTTTCTTCTTCATTTCTCTATCCAATGCAATCTAGGATAATCTGTGAATCTTTGAATACTTCCTTGTTTGCATCAGAATGGAAATGCTGCATCTTCTTGATTCCTCCTAGAGGCTTCCACATTCCAGTTTGTCTCTGTCAACCCATGTGCCTTTGTCAGCTTGTGAATTGTCACTATCAACTGCTAATGAACTAAGCATCCGTTGATGCTTTATCCGTTGAGGCTTTATCCGTTGAAGCACTTATCCGTTGATGGATATTATCCGTTGAAGCATTAGAGACATCCGTTGAAGCTTTGTTTCTTATCCGTTGAAGGTCTTCAATATCCGTTGATACTTCTTCACTTATACAAAATTACAAGGCATGAAATATTTACAATTAGCCCTCCTATTTGTATATCCATTAGTAGTCAACATGACTGATAATTTCCTACAACATCTAAGAATTACAACTTGAATCCAGAGAATGAAATGTGCTACAATACTAAACTTATTGCTAAGTAAAGCTACTCCTTCAACGGATAGCCAAGATGGTCTTATCCGTTGAGGCTACAAACACTAGATTTCTACTTAAGTGTTTTGTTTAACTTATCATCAAACTAATACACATATTCCTAACAATCTCCCCCTATTTATGTCTACTAGAACTGCAGGCATAAATTTGGGTTTAGCTTGATGATAACAAAATACTTGACAAATATATAAACTGTAATAAAGCAGAAATTCAAAAGTGCTACAAAAATGTGTATGCTGAGATGGAATTGAAGAGTTACATTATTTCCAAGGGTGCTCCTTTAGCCTGAGCAGATTAGTTTCTTTTCCTTTGATTCCTTGTTTTCTTTCCTAGCCTCCTGTCATTCTCCTCTATTTGAAGTTGAAGTTATTTGTAGAATTCAGCTTCATCTTCTTCATTGATGTCTAACTTAGATTGCATATCCTTGAGAGTTTCATTACTGGCAATCTTGAGCTGATCTTCAATTCTGAAAAATCTTCTGACTCCTTTGTTGTCTCTGAACTCCATCAACCAATGAGGTGATTTGTGAATTGTAATTCCTCTTTCTTGAATGAGTAATGTTCTAGGCAAAGCATTGGGTTCCCTCCAAGTTTTCCTTATATTGGCAATCTTGTTGAGAATCTCAGTCTTGGCAGTCCTGGTAAAGCCAGAATCCCTTTGTATGGTTGAGTAGACTCTAATCAAGGTAGAGTAGCCTTCATTCAGAATTCTGTAAAGAGGCCAGGTTCTTTCCCCATCTCCTTTGTATTTGAACACTAGTCTTTCTGGTAGCTGTCTGTAGGCAGCTATTCCCCTTACTTCCTCCAGCTCATCCAGATAGAGTTCAATGTCTGAAAATTCTTTTATGTAACAGATGTGAACATAATCATCCTTAGAGGCTTGAGGCTTAGGCTTAGGCTTCTGTGTGAATTTGATTGAGGCTTTAGAGGGTATTGATTTGATTCTTCTTTTCTGCTTCTTTGATGGTGGAAAAGAGGTTAGGAAGGTGGGCAATTTGATGGTGTCCCAATCAATTGGTTCCTCCTTGGGAATGATTGTTTCACCATGAATGTTCATGAAGGGGTCAGGCACAATGGGTTCCGGAATAGAGGGTAGTGGTTTGGATATTGATTGGGTTTCTTCAGTCTCATCTACCATCTTTCTCTTTGCATTGACCTTCTTTCTGTTCCTTTTCTGCCATTCTTCTCTTCCCTTACTTCTTTCCTCCATATCAGTATCAACCATGTCCCCCATAGCTTCATCTTCACTTTTGTCTTCAATTTCTTTCTGTTCTTCAGCCTGACTTGACTTTAGCTGTTTTTCAAGCTTTGCTTGTGCTCTTTTGTCAGCCTTTAGCTGTTTGGCTTCTTCCTTCAACCTTCTGGTTTCTTCCCTCTTGGCTATTGAGAATTTGGGATGTCCTTGCATCACACATATGCTCTTTCCCTCTCTGAAGATAATAGCCATGTTCCTCCTTACAGCCACATCCATGGTCTCTTTGAGCTTTGAGATACTTCTACCCAAAAGCTTGTCCTCGTCAGCCTTTGGAAGAGGAAAATCCACTTCTTTCAGAGGATTCTTTGTAGAGTCCTTATTGGATCTGTTTTTGGGCTTGAGAACCATAGGTTTCAGATCCTTGGAAGAAGTCTCTCCAACCTTATTCCTCCCTACTGGCTTGAGCTCCATAATAATTGATTCCACTTTTGTACTATGCTTCACAGATTGTGATTGAGAAGTTGTAGAACCAAATATTTGTTGCATCTTTTCATCAATCTTCTTCCTTTGCTCTTTGACTTGCAATTCAGCTGCTGCTATCTGGATTAGATCAATTCCATCAAGCTTTCCTTTGATTGGAATAATTGGAGAAGTGGTGATGATAGGAACTAGCACTTGAGAAATTTGAACTGTTGTTGATGGCTCTCCTTCCCCTTCCCCTTTATTCTCCCCCTTTTTGTTATCATCAAGGGTAGGGGTCAAGCCTTGTGCATTTTCCAGCTGCATGAGTAGATTTGTTTGAGTTTGTTGATTATGAAGAATGGTGATTATAGAGTCTTCAATGATCTGAACTCTGGTTTCCAATCTGGTCAGTCTCGTGTCAGCATCAGATTCTTTCCTCAGTCTCCCCAACAAATCTTGCATAGTACCATAAGGTATGACTGAATCTAACTTCTCAGCATTGTAGGATTTTAGATCAGCAATATCCTGTTTGAGCTCATCCACACTTAGATTCCGTTTGAAATGCTGCAACTGCAAGAGATGCAGAGATTCCAGATGAGCTTGAAGAATTGCCTTGGTACCAGCATCTGTAGTCTCCTGAAGGGCCTTCTGAATTGTCATGACTTGTCTGACCAAAGTGACACCAAACTCTCCTGGTGTTGATGCTTTTGCCCATGCCCATTTAGGAAGATCTGGAACAGAACTTGGGCCTGCTACTCCCCCTAAGTTCATGCTCTCATCCAAAGAATCAGAGTCATCATCATTAGAATTTACTCCAAATTCTTCAGATGGCTCACCAGCTTGAGAAGGCAGTTTGTTAACAGCAGCTTTGTCTCTGAGAAGAGATTCTGAAGTGTGTACAATGTTTGATGTCTGTTCTGCCTCCACATTGCCCTGAGCAGCCAATAATTGATAGGCTGAGACAGGATGATTAAAAGTGTCAGCATCCAAGGAAATCTTATCAATTACAACTTTGTAATGTTGCTGAAATTGTCTTTCCTTTTCTGCATCATCCACTTTCATTGACTCACTAGCAATGGCTGGATCCACCCTTATAGCTTCTGTACCTGCCTTTCTCTCTTTTTCTCTATTTTCTTGCATCAGGGGCTCCCCCTGGCTCACACACACCCTCACCCTCACCTTCTAAGGTGGCACTCCCCTCACTCACTTTTGCCATGCTGGAAGAAATAGCATGCATATGGTGACTCTCAACCTCTCCTTTTGCCTGGGAGCAACCCAACCTCTCACTCAAAAGATCACTCCCTTCCCTCAAACCTAAAAGTGATTGTACAGTAGCCATGTCCTCTACAGTTGAAATTGTTTATGTTATGTGTGTAGAGACCATCAACGGATAGGGAGTATCCGTTGAAGTGGAAACTGATGGTATCAATGGATAACTGCTGTTAAGCTTATCCGTTGAAGAACAACCACTTATCAACGGATGAGAGATATCCGTTGAAGAAGGAAAAGATGTAGATATAGAAAGTGACATAATTGTTGAATCTGTGTGAATTGATTTTAAGTGAGGTAACACAGATTCTTCAACTACATCTGAAAGAATTGGCTGATGATCCAACAAATCATCTAAAAGATGATGATCATCAGGTTTTGAGTGGGGCTCCTCCCTGAGTTTTAATAAGGGAGAATCAGGAATTGATGTGAATATCATATCCACATCCAGAGAGGGTGATGGAGAGTTTGATGATTGGTGTGTTTTTATTATGAGAGAATGGGGCTGTGACTCCACATTTGCTGGAATCACATCAAGCTAAATTTGTGAAGGCACAGATACAGGTGGATGTATTTGTTCTGTGTGTGCCCCTTGTGTGGAAACTAGGGTCTTGGCCTTCTTCTTCCTTGAAAAGGCTTTAATTGGTGAATGTGTGGCTTCAGTGTCCCTTCCTCTTTTGGTCTGTGTCCCTGGTTGGGGACTATTTTCAATAGTTGCACCCTTTTGGGAGGATGCAACTAGGGATGTGTTAGACTCCTTTTGAACCACCACAGTCTTTTGAGAGATTGTGGCTTGGCTGGCTTGGGTACCACTCACCTCTCCCACCTTATCCTGGGGGGTTTCTTGATGTTCACCCTTCCCCTCACCACTCACACCCTATTCACTCCCTTCAGGTTTTATGGTAGTTGTTACAACTGTTGTCTTTTGAGAAAAAACAGAGGTAGTTTTCTTTGACTTGAGTTTTGAAACTTTAGTTTTGGTGGCTTTGGTAGGAACCTGTTTGGGCAAAGACACAGATCCCATTGCCACACTGGAAGACAAAGAAACAATGGGGTTGGAGATAGTAGGAGTTATAGAAGTGTTTACCTCACTTACCTGTGGTGCATTCATGATTGGCAAATATACCAATGGCACCTGGCTGTTGAGGTTCATTCTCAAAAGGTCTGCAAGGACCCTTTTCTCTTGTGCTCAGCATTTGAGTTTATTATTCTCATTTGATATAACCAATCCTTCAGCAACATGGTTAGTCAATAACATAAAGAATCTAACATAGTAGATGTTATGTGGTCTATTAGCTTTGTTACCTAATCTGGAACCTAATTCTAGCATGACACAGTTGCTAAAATTAAAGTACCTATCAGAAACAAGCATATAAAGCATATTAACAAGAGATGAAGTTATGGCATCAAAATTGCTAATCTTCCCAGAGAAAACCTTAATAAAGGCATCTCCAAGAAAACTCCATTCTTTCCTAAGGCCTTTCCTTCTAATGCTACCTAAACTAGCAGAATCAAAAGCATAGCCTATGGAATCTAACATAGCAGATACATCTTTATCAGTGTGTGGTGTTATGGCATTATTCTCAGGAAACTTAAAGCAAGACTGTATATCATCACAGTTAATGCAATAATCCTTACCTTTGAGAGAGAAGGCAATAGTCATATCTGTGGAGTTGAACTCTGCAGTTGTCCAAATCTCCTCAATCACCTCACAGTAGATGGTTGGGGCTTCCAGCATTGCATAGCTCAATTTGCAGTTTTTGATGAAGTTCATCATCTTGTGATAATCAGAATGGGCTTCATTCTTTTCAACCAAGGCTACGAAATTATTCTTTTCATAAACAAATCCTGTTTGAGACATAATTTTGACTACTGGTGCCATTGTTGTGAGTAGAGGTTGCAGAGAAAAACTTGAGAATTTTGGGAGAGAAGGAGAATAAGAATTGCAAGAAAGCGTAAAGTGAAAATAAGAGTTCAATTGGGCTTTTATACTTTCTTGAATTAAAACGAAAATAAAATGATTAAATGATACTTTTAAATAAATTACAGCCGTTTAAGAGGAAAGAAAACTGTAGAAATTCTGAAAACTGCCTTTAACACAAATACATACAACAGTGTATATCTGTATCAACGGTTGAGTAAAAGAATCAACGGTTGTGACTCAATTATAGTAACTGATGTAACACTTCAACGGATAAGGTAAATAGTTATCCGTTGATGATCAACACCAATTTATCCGTTGAAGGATAAAATTACCAGAAATGTAATTGTCTTTCAACGGATAATGAACATCCGTTGATAGAACAATTTTGGCTTTCAACGGATAGGGAATATCCGTTGATAGGATAAGTCTTACTTAAAGCCAACTTTGTTCTTGCAGCAAATTCATTTCAGGCTTCAAGGCAGATTACATAGATGACATAAATTATGAATAATTAAGCATACCTAGCTCACTTACTAATCTTGTGAATGTTGATTCATCAAGTGGCTTGGTAAATATGTCTGCAATCTGCTTTTCACTTGGAACAAAATGAAGTTCCACTGTACCTTTCATCACATGTTCCCTAATGAAATGATACTTGATATCAATGTGCTTGGTTCTTGAGTGCTGCACTGGATTTTCAGTAATGGCAATGGCACTTGTGTTGTCACAGAATATTGGAATTTTGTCAACAGTCAAACCATAGTCAAATAGTTGATTCCTCATCCATAGTATCTGTGCATAACAACTACCAGCAGCAATGTACTCAGCTTCAGCTGTTGATGTGGAAACAAAATTTTGCTTCTTGCTGAACCATGACACAAGCTTATTTCCTAGAAATTGACAGGTGCTAGTTGTGCTTTTCCTGTCTATTTTGCAGCCTGCATAATCTGCATCTGAGTAGCCAATTAGATCAAAACCAGACTCTCTATGGTACCAAATTCCTAGATTTGGAGTCCCTTTGAGATATCTGAAGATTCTTTTAATAGCCACCAAGTGAGATTCTTTAGGATCAGCTTGAAATCTAGCACAGAGACATGTAGAAAATATTATATCAAGTCTACTAGCAGTTAAATATAAAAGTGAGCCAACCATGCCTCTATAACTTGAAATATCCTCAGACTTTTCAGCCTTGTTTAATTCAAGCTTGGTGGCAGTGGCCATGGGAGTTTTTGCAGATGAACAATCCATTAAGTCAAACTTCTTTAAAAGATCATAAATGTATTTAGTTTGACTAATGAAAATTCCATCACTAACTTGTTTAACTTGTAAACCAAGAAAATAAGTTAGCTCTCCCATCATGCTCATTTCATATTTACTTTGCATTAACTTAGCAAACTTTTTACAAAGCTTATCATCTGTAGATCCAAATATAATATCATCTACATAAATTTAAACAAGTATTTTAGAGCCATTAACATTTCTAAAGAAGAGAGTTTTATCAACAGTACCTCTTGTGAAGTGATTATCTAGAAGAAATTTTGACAAAATCTCATATCAGGCTCTAGGTGCTTGCTTTAGTCCATAGAGTGCTTTCAACAGATAATACACATAGTCTGGAAAGTTTGGATCTTCAAATCCTGGAGGTTGGCTTACATAAACTTCTTCCTCCAATTCCCCATTTAGAAATGCACTCTTGACATCCATTTGATAGACTTTGAAATTGGCATGGGCTGCATAGGCTAGAAAGATTCTGATGGCCTCAAGTCTGGCAACTGGAGCAAATGTTTCATCAAAATCTATCCCTTCTTGTTGATAATAGCCTTTAGCAACCAATCTGGCTTTATTCCTTATAACAATGCCATTTTCATCCATCTTGTTTCTGAATACCCATTTTATGTCAATAGAACTCTTGTTCTTTGGCTTGGGTACCAGCTTCCATACTTTGTTCCTTTCAAATTGGTTTAGCTCCTCTTGCATTGCTAAAATCCAATCTGGATCCAATAGAGCTTCTTCCACTCTCTTAGGTTCCTCCTATGATAGAAAGCTACTATACAGACATTCATCTTGAGTAGCCCTTCTAGTTTGCACTTTAGATGTAGCATCACCAATGATCAGTTCAAAAGGGTGATTCTTGGTCCATTTTCTTTGAGGTGGTAGATTAGCTCTAGATGAGGTTGCCTCAGTATTGTCATGATGTGAGATAGAATGTTGATTGGTTGAAACTCCCCCTGAGTTGCTGATCCTTTGAAAGGAATTGGGAGCTCTATCAACTGATGAAGTGAATTGATTATCCGTTGACAGACTGTGATCAACGGATGCTTCATTATGAACTTCAACGGATGATGCACTTTGTCTTTCAACGGATGCTGCATTGCTTCTTTCAACGGAAGCTGAATTATGACTTTCAACGGATGCAGCATTCTGTGCATTATCCAAAGGCAGATTCTGAATTCTTCTTGAGATGCCTTCTTCATCATTCTCATATTCACTATCATCACAATATATCTCAATGTTGTCAAATTTGAGTCCTTCATGATGTCCCTCATCTGTTAGTCCATCAATCTTTTTATCATCAAACACAACATGCACATATTCCATGACAATGTTGGTTCTTAGATTGTAGACCCTATAAGATTTTCCAGCAGAAAAACCAACAAATATTCCTTCATCATCCTTTGCATCAAACTTCCCTTTGTGATCAGATTGATTCCTTAAGATGTAACATTTGCAACCAAAGACATGCAGAAAGTTTAAAGTTGGTTTTCTTCTCTTGAATAGTTGATAGGGAGTCATGCCTTTTGCCTGATTGATTAGAGAAATATTCTGAGTGTAACATGCACAGTTAACAGCCTCAGCCCAAAAGTAAGTTGGGAGTTTTGACTCTTCAAGCATTGTCCTTGCAGCTTCAACTAGTGATATGTTCTTCCTTTTGAAAGGAATATGTCCTAAGTCCAATCATGTATTAGGATTTAGGAATAACTTTTATGTAATCTGTTTTGATTTCATCGATATTAATAAAAGACTTGTTTTGATTTTATTACGGGCTCTATCTATTTAAGTGTTTAAATAAGATATACCATAGTTTAGAGTAAAGCTTTTTATGGATTATGGTGAGATCATAATAGTGAGACCTAAAAAGATGATAACTCTAAACTTAAATAGTTCCTGGTCATAGGATTACTAACTGGTAATTAATAATCCGCAAAGATCGGTACATACTATGCTTGCTTCATTATGAAGGATGTCTGTTCTCATAGACATTTATGTGGTGACACTATAGCTAGTATGTAGGTGCTTATTATAGAATAAGTTCACTGGACATGACTCGCACAGCCGAACAACTGATGGAGTTCACTCACGTGTCAGCAGTTGTTCACATAGTGATAGTTGTACAAGTATCCTTAGACTTGAGGTCATCATAGTCATCTTGTGTACACTGAACTATGCTTTGGTTTAGTTCTTAGTCTCCAGGGACAATTATTAGGGCTCTTCTGGGTACAGGAATTTGTACACGAAGATAGTGTATGATCAATAAAGGATCTACCCCTTCCAGTGAAGGAAGCGAATGTTCAAGGCTGATCCACTTATGCTAGTTCAGGAATCTCTGGCCAGAGTGAATGAAATTAGAAAGGAGTTTCTAATTTGCATAGAACTACGCATAGTAAATGGTAAGAAAGTGATTGAATAAGATAGGCTTGACACGAGATCCATGCCTTGTATTTAATCGGGACATTGTAGGGTAGAAGGAGTTTATTGTACGGTAACTATTCACTGAATAGGTTCTTGATATTCTAAGCAGTGAATTCATATTATCCGGATAGTCGCGATATGCTGAGAAGTATCCCTCACGATGTAGAATAAATGTGATTAATTAATTAATCATATTTAATAAATTAGAGAATTTATATAAATAATGATAAAATAGTTTTATTATTATTTATTTCTACTACCGGCTTAATATTGAACCTACAGGGTCACACCATAAAAAGAGAATGATTTAATGGTGGAGGAATTAATTAATAATGGCTAATAATTATTTATTTATGAAATAAATAATTAATTGGAAAATTTAATAATTGATTAAATGAGATTTAATTGATTATAAATTAATTAAGAAAAGTTCTTAATATTATTAATTAAGGATTTAATTTTTGGAAATTAAATCAAGAGAGAGAATTATTTCTAAAGTGTTTAGAAAAAGGATTAATAATTAAAAGGTATTTTAATTATTAATGAGAATAATAAATGGGATAATAATAATAATATTTATGGAAAAATTTCAGCTGAAAATTTTGCCTATAAATACACTATTATAGACCCTATTTAATTCTAAACCCCAGAAACCCAAAAGTTTTAGAAAACCAAATTCTCTCCACCTCCTCCTCCTCCTAAAAGTCGTTTTCTTGGTGGATACCGGTGGAGTGCTTCACACTTGAGGAGCAACTGCTAAGGATCTCTGATCGTTGTCTCCGAATTATTTTAAAAGGTTAGATTCGATCCCTCGAATTTTTATTCACGATTTATATGCTTTTATTTGGATTTTGTGTGTGTAAAAGTGTTTTTCCACGCCCCGCTGCGTTTAAAATCCATCACCTTTCCACCACACCATTTTGTTGTGGAGTCCTTGGAGCTGAGTACTCATGAATGATCCCATTTTCTTCACAGAACAACTTCATGGTTGAATTCTTGAACTCAGTTCCATTGTCACTCCTAATATTCCTTACTTTGAAATCAGGATGATTGTTGACTTGCTTGATATGATTGATAATGATTTCACTAGCTTCATCCTTTGATCCAAGAAAATAGACCCATGAAAACTTTGAGAAATCATCTACAATCACTAGGCAATATCTTTTCCTTGAAATTGACAATACATTGACTGGTCTAAAGAGATTCATGTGTAGCAATTGTAATGGTTCATCAATTGCAGATTCAAGCTTCTTAATGAATGATACTTTCTTTTGCTTTCCTTTCTGACAAGCATCACATAGCCCATCCCTTGTGAATTCCACTAGAGGCATTCCTCTAACTAAGTCCTTTTTGACTAGATCATTCATTGTCTTGAAATTCAAATAGGATAGCTTCTTGTGCCATAGCTAACTTTCAACTGCACTTGCTTTGCTGAAAAGACAAGTAATGGATTCTGCATCTGTAGAGTTGAAGTCGGCTAGGTATATATTTCCTTTTTTAACTCCAATTAGAACCACTTTATTGTCCTTCTTACTTGTGACAATACAGGCTTCAGAATTGAAGGAAACAGTATTCTCTCTGTCACATAGTTGACTGATGCTCAATAAGTTGTGTTTGAGACCATCAACCAATGCAACTTCATCAATGATTACATTTTTTTTTGAAATCAAGCCATATCCCATAGTGAATCCTTTGCTGTCATCTCCAAAGGTTATGCTAGGGCCAGCTCTCTCCTTAAACTCTGTGAGCAGGGTGAAATCTCCTGTCATGTGTCTTGAACAGCCACTGTCCAAGTACCATAGATTCCTTCTTTTTCCCTGCACACAACAAAATCAATCAAGTTGATTTTGGTACCCAAGTTTCCTTGGGTCCAGCCTTGTTAGTCTTTTTCCTAGACTTCATTCCTCCTGCATCTTTTGACTTGGGTAGCTTTGGGTCAACCTTGATCTCAGATGTGGTTGGTTGAAGTGTAGGGTTAGTCACAGAATCACTTAGCACATTTGATTGAATTTGATAAGGCATGGATTGTGCAAACATGTTATTCCACATAGGCATATTGTATGGCATTTGAGGCATACTAAATGCAGTAAAATAAGGATTATTAATATATGGCATGTTTGCAAAATGTACATGGGGATTCTGATGAGACATAACAGGCATAGCATGTAGAGGTGACATAGACATGTTAGTCATGGAGGGATTTGAAGGTATGGGAGCATTTTTAACAGATTTGCAATTATCAGATAGGTGATTAACATTTTTATAATGCACACAGCTTTTTCTAGGAGCATACCTATCAGGTGTGTAATTGTTATGTTTGTTAATCCCTACCTTCCCAATTCTTTTAGATTTTCTTTTAATTTCCTTCTTATCCTCAACCAACTTAAGCCTATTTTTCATCTGATCCAAAGTCATGTGTCCTATATTCACCTTACTGGCATCTTTGGATGTGCTAGCTCCTTCTTTGACAAAGTTCTTGAGAGTTGAATCATTCTTCTTATTAAGGTTTTTATTTTTAAAATTACTTGCCTGTTTTAATTGATGAGCCTTCAACGGATGCTCCTTTTCTTTCTTCAACGGATAACTTTCATCATCCGTTGATTCCACATCCGTTGACAATCCATCAATTAATTCTAACTCTTTTTTGTTCTTCTTCCAGGCATCCTCACGGAATGATTCAATTCCCTGAACCTTGGCAATTTGAACACTAACATCCCTAGATGTTTTCCAGGCCTTGATTACCTCTTGCTCACTTTCTAACTGTTTAGAAAGAATTTCTACTTTCTTAACAGCTTCTTCTAGTTCACTCTCAACAGTCAAGCATTTAAGTTTAATCTTTTCAAGCTCAATTACCTGATTTTCTAACACAGCATTCCTATCACTTAAAAACACATTATTCTTTTTGATCCTGGTGTTTTCTTTAGCTAGTGATTTAAGGGAAACACGCAAATGATATAATTCATTGGACATATCATTTATGGCTTCATTGCATTCATGTTTAGAAAGCTGAGAGAGATCAGTAGTAATTACCTGGTTGCTTGATGAACTAGTTTCATTTTCATCAGAATTAGCCATCAGGGCTAGGTTGACATATTCCACATCATCATCTTCATTGACCCCATCTGCTGCCCAATCATCTTGAGTGAGAAAAGCTCTTTCCTTTTGTTTAAGTAAATCAAAATACTTCTTTTTGTAATCAACTTGCTCAAATTTCCTTTTATCAGAGGTTGGCTTCCTACACTCACTTGCAAAGTGTCCACTAATGCCACAGTTGTAACTGTTAGGAATATATGTGCATTAGTTTGATGATATGTTTAATAAAACACTTAAGTAGAAATCTAGTGTTTGTAGCCTCAACGGATAAGACCACTTTGGCTATCCGTTGATGGTGTAGCTTTACTTAGAAATAAGTCTAGTGTTGTAGCACATTTCAGTCTCTGAATTTGAGATATAATTCTTAAATGTTGAGGAAAATTATAAGTCATGTTGACTACTAAAGGATATGCAGATAGGAAGGCCAATTATAAATATTTCATGCCTTGTAATTTTGTATAAATGAAATGGTATCAACGGATAACTTAAAGACCTTCAACGGATGAGAAACAAAGCTTCAACGGATGTCTCTAAAGCTTCAACGGATAACATCCTTCAACGGATGAGTGCATCAACGGATAGAGCTTCAACTGCTAACACATCAACGGATAAAGCCATCAACGGATGAAGGCTTCAACGGATGTTCTGTTAAATAGCAGTTGACAAGTGGTAGTTGTACCTACAAACAGAGGCACATGGGTTGACAGAGACAACTGAGATGTGGTAGCCTATTTCAGGAACATCAGAAAAAGCAGCCGTTCTACTCTAGTATAAAGAGGCAATAGTCAATAATGCACTGGAGTAAAATGGAGAAGAAACAAGTGGAGAACTTATTTTATTATTGTACTTTTATCTTTGTCTTCACTTGTAAACTTGGTGTTATATAAACCAAGTAGCAGCTAGTAATTAGAAGAGAATTTTTTCCAGAGCTGTTTAGAAAAATCTTGAGAAAAAATTATCTAGTTTGTACTAGGATGCAGTTGTGATCAACTTCTTGAATCACAGATTTTCTGAAATACCATCTCTGGTGGAACAACAAATCCACCAGAAAAGTTTTTAAGGTCTGTTGTGTTCTGTACTTTTGTGCTTGAATATATATCTGTCTGTATTAGCTTAAAGCAATTCACACACTTGTTTATCTTAAACACAAAGCCTTTGAAACTGCTCAAAACTTGAAAAAGTTTTGAGATTTACATTCAACCCCCCTTCTGTAAATCTCATTGTTAGTTCATTAGGAATAATAATTGGTATCAGAGCAGGCTCTTGACATATAAAGAGTTTAAAGTTCTTGGAAACTAACAAAGATGAGTAAGAAGGATATTGGAGTAAAAATCCCAGTTCTTGACAAAGACAGTTATCACCATTGGAAGGTGAAAATGCACCTTCATCTACTCTCCCAAGATGAAGGTTATGTAAACTGCATTGAAAATGGTCCTCACATTCCCCACAAAGTAGCCACAGTTGCTACAGCCACAATTGTTGTTGGTCAATCCATTCCAAAACCTAGAGCAGAATGGACAATGGAAGACACAGAAGAAGTCCACAAGGATAAGAAGGCTATGAACATTTTGTTTAATGGTCTTGACAAGGATATGTTTGATAATGTGATAAATTGCACAACTGCCAAAGAGGTTTGGGACACAGTTCAGCTACTGTGTGAAGGTACAGAACAAGTAAAAGAAAACAAAATGCAGCTTCTCATTCAACAGTATGAGTATTTTCATTTTGAAGAAAATGAATCTTTAAATGACACATTCAATAGATTCCAAAAGCTGTTGAATGGACTGAAGCTGTATGGTAGAGTGTACCAGGTGAAGGATTCAAATCTTAAATTTTTAAGATCCTTGCCAAAGGAATGGAAACCCATGACTGTCTCATTGAGAAACTCTCAAGATTATAAGGACTTCACTCTTGAAAGATTATATGGAATCTTGAAGACTTATGAACTAGAGCTGGAACAGGATGAGGTATTGGAGAAGGGAAGAAAGAAAGGAGGTTCAGTTGCCTTGGTAGCTGAAAATGAGAAAGAATGCAGACAAGAAACTGTGAGATCAACATTAAACTCCAAAGATGGCACAAGCAAATCAGAATCAAGCAAAGGTAAGGAGCAAGTTGTTGAGAATGAAGACAACTCCAGCCAAGATGACTCTGATGGTATTGATGAGCATCTTGCATTTCTGTCCAGAAGATTTGCAAAGATGAAATTTAAGAAAAACACTAGAGCCACTAAACCTCATAAGAACATGGTGGACAAATCCAAGTTCAAGTGTTTCAATTGTGGTATAAGTGGACACTTTGCAAGTGAGTGCAGAAAGCCAACTTCTGAAAAGAAGAAATTTGACCAAGTAGATTACAAAAAGAAATATTTTGATCTGCTCAAGCAAAAGGAGAAGGCTTTCATTACTCAAGAAAAAGACTGGGCAGTTGATGGAGAAGAAGACGATGAAGATGTGGAATATGTCAACTTGGCTCTCATGGCTGATTCTGAGGAAAATGAAGTTAGTTCATCAAGCAACCAGGTAATCACTACTGATTTAACACAGCTTACTAAAGAAGAGTGCAATGATGCTTTTAATGACATGTCTACTGAATTGTATCACTGCGTGTGTCTCTTAAATCTCTTGCTAAAGAAAATAGTAGGATTAAAGAGAACAACTGTTTTTAAGTAATAGAA